>NC_026002.2:84183992-84475154 GCF_000442705.2 Elaeis guineensis
GTTCATCAGCATGGTAGAAGAAAATATCCTTTTGTCTCTTTGGGTACCTATGAATGAGCATTTGTCAGACCTAGGTCCAAGTTTGTCTGTGACTAATCGTTTGACATAGGTCGGGCACCCCAACCCTAAGGTGTGAAAGTGCTGGCTTACGTCCTGTCCATATCTCATATGGAGTCTTAATTACAGACTTACTTGAAACCCTATTTAACAGATAATAGGTCGATTCGAGTGCATATCCCCAGAAAGATATCGGCAAGCTAGCAAAACCCATCATGGATCGGACCATGTCTAACAGAGTCCGATTCCTCCTTTCAGACACACCATTATGCTGTGGTGTTTCTGGAGGAGTCCATTGGGAGAGAATCCCATTCTCCCTAGATATATGAGAAACTCACTAGAAAGGTATTCTCCTCCTCGATCAGATCGAAGAGTTTTAATACTCTTTCCAGTTTATTTTTCGACTTCACTTCGGAATCGTTTGAACATTTCAAATGAATCCGACTTTTGTTTCATCAGATAGACATATCCATATCGGGATAGGACATCCATAAAAGTTATGAAGTAGAAATATCCACCTCTAGCACTGGTGCTCATGGGCCCACATACATTAATATGTACTAGGCCCAAGAGCTCAGTAGCTCTCTCACCTTTTCCAGTAAAAGGTGACTTGGTCATTTTACCAAGAAGACAGGACTCATAGGTTGGAAGTGATTCACAATCACTGACTTCAAGGATTCCCTCTTGAGTCAACATGTTTATTCTGTTCTTGTTTATATGACCTAGCCTACAGTGCCATAAGTAGATATCTGACACACTATCTAATCTAGGGTGCTTGCCAGAAGAATAGACTCTTATCGAGCTTGATCTTTCTGGTCTGGCCCTGCACTAATATCCCAGCCTGAACATGCACCTTCTTCACTTTCTTCTTCTTGTTCTTCTTTCCTTTCTTAAAAGGTCGAGAACCAGAAGACGAACCTCCCACTAAGTTCACCGACTCCTTGTGAAGTTGGTGATCCTTCTCAAAGTTCTGAAGCAACCCCAGTAACCCGTGGTAGTTCTCTTCAGGCATTGTCATTCTATAATGAGTGAGGAATGGGAGATAAGACTTGGGCAGCGAGTTTAGTATTGCATCTTTCCCAAGCTGCTCATGCAAGGAAAAGTCGAGCTTGCTCAATCATTCCATCAGCTCGATCATGTATAATACATGATCAGTGACAGAGGCACCATCCCGTATTTTGGCGTTGAAGATGGCACAACTAGTCTTGTGCCTCTCTACGTCATCGGGTGTGCCAAAGGCATCCTCCAACACTTGAAGCATGTCCTTTGGCTAAGCCGTCTCGAATCTATGACTGAACTCATCGCTCATGGTAGCCAGCATGATACAGCGCACCGTGGTCCGGTCAGTGAGCCACTTCTGGTAAGTGTCTCTGACTGTTCCACGTGCATTGGCAGCTAGCTCCTCGAGTGCAGGATCCATTATCATATATAGGATCCATTCATGCTCCAAGACTATCTTCAACTTTCGGTACCAGCTACCGAAGTTGGATCCCCCAACTTATCATTGTCCAATAATGATCGGAGCGATAGGAAAGTGGCCATATTTGCACAAAGGAGAACCATAACCTAATTATTAATTGATTCATTAAACCTAAAGATTTGGACTTTAATCAAAAGGTTTCTCCCACTATTTTATTCAAACTGATAGCCTCTACCTCCAATTCGAAGAATTACCCTAATTTCTTAGTGGGTACTAGAATCCACTTAGACTGCACACAAGCCCAACTTTGGTTGGCCAATCATGTACATCTAAGGGTAGGTTCATAACTAATTATTTCTCTAAATAATTTTTAGTAATTTTAATTTTGCCCCAGAAACCTAATCAGTAGGGTTTGGCCTCCACTATAAGGATCCGGTTAGGTCCAACCATTAACATGATCATACTTGGTGTATCTAACCAATGAATGATTAAGCCCAACTTTGGTTGGCTCACCTAACCAGCATTAGAGAGATACTTCCAAGTCATCATATGATGAGTGATAATTTCATTAGTCAACAAGCACCAGGCCTTTGGGTCTACAATGATTATTGAGTTAATGGACTCATTATCAAATACCTTAATGGGAGGCTATGACTCAGTTATCTCCATAACTTTATCATTTTAAGGATCTAATGATTTTAGAGGATTTAAATAATTTAGAAGATGAGGTCAGATGAACCAGCTTATCATGATCCTCCCACTGGCTTCACCAAGTCAGCTTAAGGGAGACCATTAAAAGGGCTGGTCTAGGAGCACCTAAATCAGTCACACTGATTTACCTAGCTGACATGGGTCAGCTTGAATAGTCAAGTGATCTGATCAAAACATAATTTCATCAAGAGGCCAGGTAAGTTCGATCAGTGGGAGGGTCCGCCAAAGATTGCCTTAGACACCATCAGAAATGGCCAGATAAGTGGGCTCCCAATTAAAAACCACCGGTCTGATTTACCTTAGGCACCAACTGGTTTAATTAGTTTCGATTAGATCAACCTAACAGTTCGTGCTAGACCGCTTAGCCAAGAATCAAGTCCATTTGGTTCTCGTTAAAGACATGGACTTGACCAACTACAACTATTGTAATTGATCTAGAGAATCCTTGATCTAATCTAAGACAACAATTGATTAGATTTAGTCAATTCTCTAATTAAGTCCATCTTTAATCTAACCATAGGTCTAACCCAATTAATGGACCTAATTCTCACTAACCCATTAACCCAATGTGTTATGGTTTGTGTCTTAGGTTCTTCAATTCACAATCCTAGAACCTAATCAAACAACTTCTTAATTCTTAATTAAGTTTTGGGCTGAGGGTTGGGTTCGACTTTTCAAAAAATAATTTTCAGATTTGTAAAATAATTTTACAATATGATTCTACCAACCATATTGCATGTTTGATTCATAATCAAGATACAAGTGAAATAAACATGAAACTACTACATCTAATCTAAACAGGTTTATGTAATTGAAACAATTTCAACTTTAAATAATTTCTTTGCACAAAAATTATTAACAAAGAAATTTTATTTCAGATTTAAATACTTTTTAAATCTAATAAATTATAAATTTAATCTAGATCATATCTAATAAATTTATGATTAAAGATAGATCTACACAAACTATGACAACCTTTGTACTGTAAGGGGTAAACCTTACAGCAGGACAACCTTGCAGTTCATGATTGATTTAAAATTTTAATTTTAGATTTAATAATTAGATTATAAATTAGATCTAATCTAAAAAATAATCTAAGCATGTATAAATAATCATGTAATAAAGAACCTACGCTCTGATACCAATTGAAGAAACCAGATCTAGGGTTTCAGGGTTAGATCTTAAAACTTTTTTAAGATCATACAGCGGAAGACTAAAATAAATTAAAATTTATTTTTTAAAATTAGAAAATCTCTAGATATAAGATATTTTTACATGATTATTACATAGTATTAAATTAGAAATTAAAATATATATATATATATATACAGTATGAACTACATGATGATCATATCAACATGTTTCTATACTATATCTAATGTATGTATTAAACAATAGATCAGATCTATTACCTTGCAAGTTAGACGTTCTAACCTCACTGATCCGGGTTTGAGAATGATGTTGCAAGCCACACATGGATCCGGCCTCTAGGAGTCATCCACACGAGCCCACGAATCTCGATCAGAAGTCCTGCTTCAGGAAATCAGCACAGTATGCTAGTACTGTGCTGATCCTTCTTTGATGGTTGATCAGGTGCCTCCTTCTTCTTGATTTGGACTCTTCCAAAGATGAAAAGTAGGAGGAGGAGTTTTAGATCTGAGACACTCTTAGAAAACTCAAGATGGAGGGAGGAAAGATATGAAAACAAACAACCCTAGAAGAAGACCCTCTTCTTCTTCTCGTTTCTCTCTCTAGACACTCTATCTTGTGTCCATTATATCTCCATGACCCAAAGGTCTTTCTCTTTGATTTTTGGATGGCCCAAATTTCTCTCAAATCTTTATCTACTCCAAAAATTTTATAAAGTAACTCATTTTATACAGAGAGATATGATAGAGTCCTTGTCTAGGTCAAATACCTAGTCAAGGCTTATCCAAACATGGCAAGATAAGGGGCGCCCAACTCCTGAGCACCACCTTATTTTCGTGCATGGATTACCAAAAAAGGGTACATAATATGTACCCTAAAAGTCATGAAAATTCCAAAAAAAATTGGATAAATTTGGTGCAAAATTGAAAGAGTTTTGGATTTCTAAAACTCTATCTCATAGAATTCGAAATCCAAACTTATTCCTCTTTGATTTGATCCAAACCACCTTCCATGTAAGAAAGAAGAGAGAAAATCTTTTGTGAACATGGGAGAGACCTGGGAGAGGGCTTTTTTCACACAAAATAAGAGGAGATTGGCGTTGAATGAGAGAGAGGGCGTGGGGAAGGCTTATGTGGCGCAAGGTGGAATCCTAGTCTTACTAGGATTCTATCTTATGACTTGTTTTAATTTGGTTTCTCAAACCAAATCAAACCAAAATTAGATCAACCCAATTAAAATAGGTATTAACCTAATTAAAAATTTAATTTAATCAAATTAAATTAGATTTAAATCTGATTTAATTTTTTAATCAAATTAGAAATTAGATTGACCCAAGTCCTAGTTGAACTAGGACTAGTTTTTCCTTGCACTTGACTTATACAATAAACTAATTAGACTTGATCCAATCAAGCCCAAACCAAATCTACTTAAATTATATTTAATTAGACTTAATTTCAGCCCATTGGCTTAATCAAATTAAGCCAATTAAAAATTAAATTGCTAATCGATCCTCCTGCAACACTTGCACTGGGTTAAATGTCAATCGTATTGATCATTTAACCCTAGAATGATTCTTATGTTGGGAAATGTGTCCCAAAAATCCAATCGTCAAGCTGTTGACGGTTGAGCAACCAAGTATTGTAATTGATTTGTTAATAAATAAAATATATTTGGCATCTTCATCATAAGCTTTCATCTTCTAATGAACTCCGTTGTTATGATGAAGTCCTTAGGACTATTTAGGTTCGATAAAGAGAGGATTTATCGATTAGTCCTTAAAACTGTTCACGACCAAATGATAGACTGTTAATAAGGACGACAGCTTCTATCGAGCATAGGTCGCTGTAGGCCATATGGGTTGGTTGTCCTCTTAACCAAGGAGTGTGGAGACACTGGTATGGCATACAGGTGAGATGTAAGGGTACATCATCATTGAACATGACCAACTCCAGAGCATTCTGCTGTCGAGAATGTCTCTGATGGGATATAGGTATAAGTGTCCCTTAGACTTGAGATCACCTCAGTGACTTGCAAGCAACTCACTGTGCTTTGGTACTGGACTAATTGAATTTCTAATTCAGGAACGGAAGGCTTCTGGGCACAGTCAAGTACTTGCGAAGTCAGAGTGTGATCGAGATGGGATTGACCACTCCAAGAGTTGGAGAAGAATGAATTGCTGTATTTCAATTTAGCAAAACCTTGGCCAGGGTAATCCATCAGATGGATTTGATATTTTGAAATACAATGTGGACAACCTGATCAGAGTTGACAGTTAAACTCTGGGGTGTCCTATGATCATTTTGGTCAAGGGGATGAATTATATGAAAACTATATCCGCATGGGTTCTAAGGATGTTGTTCTACACATTCGACCTATCCGGTCGTCGGGTATCATTGCTAGATGGTCACTTCGATTGGTATAGAAATTTGTTCCTATGCTACCGGCTTAGGTTTGGACCTATGAGGTCACACACATTAGAGTTCATGATCCGATCGGATGGTTGATCAACGATTAAGAATCGTTCTAGGGTTAAATGATCAATACGATTGACATTTAACCCAGTGCAAGTGTTGCAGGAGGATCGATTAGCAATTCGATTGCTAATTGGCTTAATTTGATTAAGCCAATGGGCTGAGATTAAGTCTAATTAAATATGATTTAATTAGATTTGGTTTGGGCTTGATTGGATCAAGTCCAATTGGTTTATTGGATAAGCCAAGTGCAAGGAAAAACTAGTCCTAGTTCAACTAGGACTTGGGTCAATCTAATTTCTAATTTGATTAGAAAATTAAATCAGATTTAAATATAATTTAATCTGATTAAATTAGGTTTTTAATTGGGTTAAGACCTATTTTAATTGGGTTGATCAAATTTTGATTTGATTTGGTTTGGGAAACCAAATTAAAACAAGTTATGAGACAGAATCCTAGTAGGACTAGGATTCCACCTTGCGCCAAATAAACCTTCTCCACGCCCTCTCTCTTATTCAATGCCAATCTCCACTTATTTTGTGTGACAAAAGCCCTCTCTCAGATCTCTCCCACGTTCACAAAAGGTCTCCTCTCTTCTTTCTTACATGGAAGGTGATTTGGATCAAATCTAAAAGGAATAAGTTTGGATTTTGAATTCTATGAGATAGAGTTTTAGAAATCCAAAACTCTTTCAATTTTGCACCGAATTTATCCAAATTTATTTTGGAATTTTCATGGCTTTTAGGGTTTACATTGTGCACCCTTTTATGTTGATCCATCTACGAAAATATGAAGGAGGTGCTCAAGAGTTGGGCGTCCCTTTACTTGCCATGTTTGGATAAGCCTTGACTAGGTGTTTGACCTAGACAAGGACTCTATCATATCTCTCTATATAAGATGATTTTCTTCGTGAAATTAAAAGGAGAGGTAGATTTTTGAGAGACCTTTCTGCCATCCAAAAATCAGAGAGAAATTCCTTTGGGTCGTGGAGATATAAAAGTTGCAAGTTTGGGTGTCTAGAGAGAAAAACGTGAAGAAGAAGAGGGTCTTCTTCTAGGGTTTTTATTTTCATATCTTTCCTCCTTCCATCTTGAGTTTCCTGAGAGCGTCTCAGATCTGAAACTCCTCCTTCTATTTTCTATCTTTGGAAGAGTCCAAATCAAGAAGAAGGAGGCACCTGATCAACCATCAAAGAAGGATCAGCGCAGTACTAGCATACTGTGCTGATTTCCTGAAGCAGGACTTCTGATCGAGATTCGTGGGCTCGTGTGGACGACTCCTAGAGGCCGGACACGTGTGCGGCTTGCAACATCATCCTTAAGCCCGAATCAGCGAGGTTAGAGCGTCTAACTTGGAAGATAATAGATCTGATCTATTGTTTAATACATACATTAGATGTAGTATAGAAACATGTTGATATGATCAACATGTAGTTCATGCTATATTTATATATTTTAATTTCTGATTTAATACCATGTAATAATCATATAATAGGATCTTAGATCTAGGGATTTTCTGATCTTAAAAATAAATTTTGATTTATTTTAGTCTTCCGCTGTATGATCTTGAAAAAGTTTCAAGATCTAACCCTCTTTTTCAAGATCTAACCCTGAAACCCTAGATCTGGTTCCTACAATTGGTATCAGAGCCTATGTTCTTTATTACATGATTATTTATACATGCTTAGATTCTTTCTTAGATTAGATCTAATTTATAATCTGATTATTAAATCTGAAATTAAAATTTTAGATCAATCACAAACTGCAAGGTTGTCCTGCTGTAAGGTTTACCCCTTACAGTGCAAAGGTTGTCCTAGTTTGTGTAGATCTATCTTTAATCATAAATTTGTTAGATATGATCTAGATTAAATTTATGATTTATTAGATTTAAAAGATGTTTAAATCTGAAATAAAATCTCTTTGTTAATAATTTTTATGCAAAGAAATTATTTAAAGTTGAAATTGTTTCAATTACATGATCCTGTTTAGATTAGATCTGAAGTAGTTTCATGTTTATTTCACTTGTATCTTGATTATGAATCAAATATGCAATATGGTTGGTAGAATCATATTATAAAATTATTTTACAGATATAAAAATTATTTTTTGAAAAGCCAAACCCAACCCTCAGCCCAAAACTTAATTAAAAATTAAGAAGTTGTTTGATTAGGTTCTAGGATTGTGAATTGAAGAACCTAAGACACAAATCATAACACATTGGGTTAATGGGTTAGTGGGAATTAGGTCCATTAATTGGGTTAGACCTATGGTTAGATTAAAGATGGACTTAATTAGAAAATTGACTAAATCTAATCAATTGTTGTCTTAGATTAGGTCAAGGATTCTCTAGATCAATTACAATAGTTGTAGTTGGTCAAGTCCATGTCTTTAACGAGAACCAAATGGACTTGATTCTTGGCTAAGCAATCTAGCACGAACTGTTAGGTTGATCTAATCGAAACTAATTAAACCAGTTGGTGTCTAAGGTAAACCAGACCAGTGGTTTTTAATTGGGAGCCTGCTTACCTGGCCATTTCTTATGGTGTCTAAGGCAAGCTTTGGCAGACCCTCCCACTGATCGAACTTACCTGGCCTCTTGGTGAAATTATGTTTTGATCGGATCACTTGACTATTCGAGCTGACCCATGTCAGCTAGGTAAATCAGTGTGACTGATTTAGGTGCTCCTAGACCAGCCCTTTTAATGGTCTCCCTTAAGCTGACTTGGTGAAGCCAGTGGGAGGATCATGATAAGCTGGTTCATCTGACCTTATCCTCTATATTATTTAAATCCTCTAAAATTATTAGGTCCTTAAAATGATAAAGTTATGGAGATAACTGAGTCATAGCCTCCCATTAAGGTGTTTGATAATGAGTCCATGAACTCAATAATCATTGCAGACCCAAAGGCCTGGTGCTTGTTGACTAATGGAATTATCACTCATCATATGATGACTTGGAAGTGTCTCTCTAATGGTGGTTAGGTGAGCCAACCAAAGTTGGGCTTAATCATTCGTTGGTTAGATACACCAAGTATGATCATGTTAATGGTTGGACCTAACCGGATCCTTACAGTGGAGGCCAAAGCCTACTGATTAGGTTTCTGGGGCAAAATTAAAATTACTAGAAATTGTTTAGAGAAACAATTGGTTATGAACCTACCCTTAGATGTACATGGGTTGGCCAACCAAAGTTGGGCTTGTGTGCAGTCTAAGTGGATTCTAGTACCCGCTAAGGAATTAGGGTAATTCCTCGAATTGGAGGTAGAGGCTACCAATTCGAATAAAATAGTGGGAGAAACCTTTTGATTAAAGTCCAAATCTTTAGGTTTAATGAATCAATTACTAATTAGGTTATGGTTCTCCTTTGTGCAAATATGGCCACTTCCCTATCGCTCCGATCATTGTTGGATAATGATAAGTTGGTGGGACCCAACTTCGGTAGCTGGTATCGAAAGTTGAAGATAGTCCTGGAGCATGAATGGATCCTATATGTGATAATGGATCCTGCACCTAAGGAGCCAGCTGTCAATGCACATGGAACAGTCAGAGACACTTACCAGAAGTGGCTCAGTGACCGGACCACGGTGTGCTGTATCATGCTGGCTGCTATGAGCGACGAGTTCAGTCGCAGATTTGAGACGGCTCAGCCAAAAGACATGCTTCAAGTGTTGGAGGATGCCTTTAGCACACCCGATGACGTGGAGAGGCACAAGACTAGTTGTGCCATCTTCAACGCCAAAATATGGGATGGTGCTTCTGTCACTGATCATGTATTGTACATGATCGAGCTGATGGAATGATTGAGCAAGCTCGGCTTTCCCTTGCATGAGCAGCTTGGGAAAGATGCAATACTGAACTCGCTGCCCAAGTCTTGTCTCCCATTCCTCACTCATTATAGAATGACAAAGCCTGAAGTAAACTACCATGGGTTAATGGGGTTGCTTCAGAACTTTGAGAAGGATCACCAACTCCTCAAGGAGTCGGTGAACTCAGTGGGAGGTTCATCTTCTGGTTCTCGACCCTTTGAGAAAGGAAAGAAGAACAAGAAGAAGAAAGTCAAGAAGGTGCAAGTTCAGGCTGTGACATCTGTGCAGAGCCAGACCAAAAAGATCAAGCCTGATAAGAGTCTATTCTACTGGCAAGCACCCTAGATTAGATAGTGTGTCAAATATCTACTTATGGCATTGGAGGCTAGGTCATATAAATAAGAACAGAATAAACAGGTTGACTCAAGAGGGAATCCTCAAAGTCAGTGATTGTGAATCACTTCCAACCTGTGAGTTCTGTCTTCTTGGTAAAATGACCAAGTCACCTTTTACTGGAAAAGGTGAGAGAGCTACTGAGCTCTTGGGCCTAGTACATACTGATGTATGTGGGCCCATGAGCACCAGTGCTAGAGGTGGATATTTCTACTTCATAGCTTTCACGGATGACCTATATCTATATGGATATGTCTATCTGATGAAACATAAGTCGGATTCATTTGAAATGTTCAAACGATTCTGAAGTGAAGTAGAAAAATCAACTGGGAAGAGTATTAAAACTCTTCGATCTGATCGAGGAGGAGAATACCTTTCTAGTGAGTTTCTCACATATCTAGGAGAGAATGGGATTCTCTCTCAATGGACTCCTCCAGGAATACCACAGCATAATGGTGTGTCTGAAAGGAGGAATCGGACTTTGTTAGACATGGTCCGATCCATGATGGGTTTTGCTAGCTTGTCGATATCCTTCTGGGGATATGCACTCGAATCGGCCTGTTATCTATTAAATAGGGTTCTAAGTAAGTCTGTAATTAAGACTCCATATGAGATATGGACGGGACGTAAGCCAGCACTTTCACACCTTAGGGTCTGGGGGTGCCCGGCCTATGTCAAACGATTAGTCACAGACAAACTTGGACCTAGGTCTGACAAATGCTCATTCATAGGGTACCCCAAAGAGATAAAAGGATATTTTTTCTACCATGCTGATGTTCAAAAGGTGTTCGTCAGCCTTAAGGCAATCTTTTTAGAAAAGGAGTTCCTTGGTGAAGGAACCGTTGCCTCTAAGGTTGAACTTGATGAAGTTCAACAGGTAGAAGGACCGACACCAATAGCTGAACCTGAGTCGGATATGATTAGATCAGATCCGGAGCCCAATATACCTGCACCATTAAGGTGATCCGGTAGAGTACCGCGTCAGCCGGACAGATACTACGGTTTCTTGATCCGGAATGGTGATCCCATTGAACTTGATGAGAATAATGAGGATCCGATCACCTATATGGATGCTATGCAGAGACCTGATTCTGAGAAATGGCTTGAAGCCATGAAATCCGAAATGGAGTCCATGAAGGTCAACGATGTATGGACATTGGTTGACCCACCTAAAGGGGTTAAACCCATTGGGTGTAAATGGGTCTTCAAAAGGAAGAGGGGCGCAGACGGAAAGGTGGAGACCTATAAAGCCCGTCTGGTTGCCAAGGGGTATCGTCAACGTTATGGTATTGACTATGACGAGACATTTTCCCCTATGGCAATGCTCAAATCTATTCGGATAATGCTTGCAATAGCTACCCATCTAGATTATGAGATCTGGCAGATGGATGTAAAGACAGCTTTCCTGAATGGAGAGCTGACCGAAGAGGTGTATATGATACAACCTGAGGGGTTTACATCCACAGATGAGTCCAAGGTGTGCAAGCTTCAGAGATCCATTTATGGATTGAAGCAAGCTTCTCGGAGTTGGAACATGCGTTTTGATAAGGTGATCAAAACGTATGGCTTCATTAAGAATGGAGAAGAGCCCTGCATCTATAAATGGGCAAATGGTCCAGTTGTGGTATTCCTTATCTTGTACGTGGATGACATTCTCTTAATCGAAAATGACATCCCCGCACTATAGGGAATAAAAGTTTGGTTGTCATCACAGTTCTCCATGAAGGACTTGGGTGAAGCATCCTACATCCTAGGGATGAAGATCTATAGGGATAGATCTAAAAGGATGCTTGGGTTATCCCAGTCCATGTACATAGACACTGTGCTGAAGAGGTTCAGCATGGAGAATTTCAAGAAGGGCTATCTACCGATAGGCCAAGAAATTTCTCTCTCTAAGAAGGATTGTCCGACAACTCCTGAAGAGAGAGAGCGTATGAGTAGAGTTTCATATACTTCAGCCGTGGGATCTATCATGTACGCCATGACATGTACAAGACCAGATGTGGCATACTCACTAGGAGTAGTGAGTAGATATACCAATCTGATCCTGAAGAAAACCACTGGAAAGTGGTTAAAGCCATCCTTAAGTATTTGAGAAATACTAAGGACCAATGGTTGGTTTATGGTGAGTCAGATCTGAAACTTGTGGGGTTCACAGACTCTAGCTTCCAATCTGACCATGATGACAGCAGGAGTGTGTCAGGTTATATCTTTACTCTGAATGCTGGAGCCATCTGCTGGAAGAGTTCCAAGCAGCATACTGTGGCAGACTCTGTTTGTGAAGCGGAGTATATCGCAGCATCAGATGCCGCGAAGGAAGCTGTGTGGCTGAGGAAATTCATCAACGAGCTCGGAGTAGCACCCTCCCTCGATGGTCCAGTCCTGCTCTACTGCGACAGCACTGGTGCCATAGCTCAGGTGAAGGAATCCAAAGCACACCAGCGGATGAAGCACATTTTACACCACTTCCACTCGATCTGAGAGATCATGGATCGAGGTGACGTCGACCTTCAGAAGATCGACAGAAAAGAGAACCTAGCCGACCCCTTCACTAAAGCCCTGGCAATAAAGGAGTTCGACAACCACAAGTCGAAGATGGGTATTAGATACTGTGCCGAGTGGCTTTAGGACAAGTGGGAGTTGTTGGGAAATGTGTCCCAAAAAGCCAATCGTCAAGCTGTTGACGGTTGAGCAACCAAGTATTGTAATTGATTTGTTAATAAATAAAATATATTTGGCATCTTCATCATAAGCTTTCATCTTCTAATGAACTCTGTTGTTATGATGAAGTCCTTAGGACTATTTAGGTTCGATAAAGAGAGGATTTATCGATTAGTCCTTAAAACTGTTCACGACCAAATGATAGGCTGTTAACAAGGACGACAGCTTCTATCGAGCATAGGTCGCTGTAGGCCATATGGGTTGGTTGTCCTCTTAACCAAGGAGTGTGGAGACACTGGTATGGCATACAGGTGACATGTAAGGGTACATCATCATTGAACGTGACCAACTCCAGAGCATTCTACTGTCGAGAATGTCTCTGATGGGATATAGGTATAAGTGTCCCTTAGACTTGAGATCACCTCAGTGACTTGCAAGCAACTCACTGTGCTTTGGTACTGGACTAACTGAATTTCTAATTCAGGAACGGAAGGCTTCTAGGCACAGTCAAGTACTTGCGAAGTCAGAGTGTGATCGAGATGGGATTGACCACTCCAAGAGTTGGAGAAGAATGAATTGCTGTATTTCAATTTAGCAAAACCTTGGCCAGGGTAATCCATCAGATGGATTTGATATTTTGAAATACAATGTGGACAACCTGATCAGAGTTGACAGTTAAACTCTGGGGTGTCCTATGATCATTTTGGTCAAGGGGATGAATTATATGAAAACTATATCCGCATGGGTTCTAAGGATGTTGTTCTACACATTCGACCTATCCGGTCGTCGGGTATCATTGCTAGATGGTCACTTCGATTGGTATAGAAATTTGTTCCTATGCTACCGACTTAGGTTTGGACCTATGAGGTCACACACATTAGAGTTCATGATCCGATCGGATGGTTGATCAACGATTAAGAATCGTTCTAGGGTTAAATGATCAATACGATTGACATTTAACCCAGTGCAAGTGTTGCAGGAGGATCGATTAGCAATTCGATTGCTAATTGGCTTAATTTGATTAAGCCAATGGGCTGAGATTAAGTCTAATTAAATATGATTTAATTAGATTTGGTTTGGGCTTGATTGGATCAAGTCCAATTGGTTTATTGGATAAGCCAAGTGCAAGGAAAAACTAGTCCTAGTTCAACTAGGACTTGGGTCAATCTAATTTCTAATTTGATTAGAAAATTAAATCAGATTTAAATATAATTTAATCTGATTAAATTAGGTTCTTAATTGGGTTAAGACCTATTTTAATTGGGTTGATCTAATTTTGATTTGATTTGGTTTGGGAAACCAAATTAAAACAAGTTATGAGACAGAATCCTAGTAGGACTAGGATTCCACCTTGCGCCAAATAAACCTTCTCCACGCCCTCTCTCTTATTCAACGCCAATCTCCACTTATTTTGTGCGACAAAAGCCCTCTCTCAGATCTCTCCCACGTTCACAAAAGGTCTCCTCTCTTCTCTCTTCTTTCTTACATGGAAGGTGATTTGGATCAAATCTAAAAGGAATAAGTTTGGATTTTGAATTCTATGAGATAGAGTTTTAGAAATCCAAAACTCTTTCAATTTTGCACCGAATTTATCCAAATTTATTTTGGAATTTTTGTAGCTTTTAGGGTTTACATTGTTCACCCTTTTCTGTTGATCCATCCATGAAAATATGAAGGAGGTGCTCAAGAGTTGGGCGTCCCTTTACTTGCCATGTTTGGATAAGCCTTGACTAGGTGTTTGACCTAGACAAGGACTCTATCATATCTCTCTATATAAGATGAGTTTCTTCATGAAATTAAAAGAAGAGGTAGATTTTTGAGAGACCTTTCTGCCATCCAAAAATCAGAGAGAAATTCCTTTGGGTCGTGGAGATATAAAAGTCGCAAGTTTGGGTGTCTAGAGAGAAAAACGTGAAGAAGAAGAGGGTCTTCTTCTAGGGTTTTTATTTTCATATCTTTCCTCCTTCCATCTTGAGTTTCCTGAGAGCGTCTCAGATCTGAAACTCCTCCTTCTATTTTCTATCTTTGGAAGAGTCCAAATCAAGAAGAAGGAGGCACCTGATCAACCATCAAAGAAGGATCAGCGCAGTACTAGCATACTGTGCTGATTTCCTGAAGCAGGACTTCTGATCGAGATTCGTGGGCTCGTGTGGATGACTCCAAGAGGCCGGACACGTGTGCGGCTTGCAACATCATCCTTAAGCCCAAATCAGCGAGGTTAGAGCATCTAACTTGTAAGGTAATAGATCTGATCTATTATTTAATACATACATTAGATGTAGTATAGAAACATGTTGATATGATCAACATGTAGTTCATGCTATATTTATATATTTTAATTTTTGATTTAATACCATGTAATAATCATATAATAGGATCTTAGATCTAGGGATTTTCTGATCTTAAAAATAAATTTTGATTTATTTTAGTCTTCCGCTGTATGATCTTGAAAAAGTTTCAAGATCTAACCCTCTTTTTCAAGATCTAACCCTGAAACCCTAGATCTGGTTCCTATATCTTAATCGTTGATCAACCATCCAATCGGATCATAAACTCTAATGTGTGTGACCTCATAGGTCCGAACCTAAGTCGGTAGCACAAGAATAAATTCTTGTACTAATCAAAGTGACCATCTAGCAATGGTATCCGACGATCGGATAGGTCGAATGTGTAAAACAACATCCTTAGAACCAATGCGGATATAGTTTTTATATAATTCATCCCCTTGACCAAAATGATCATAGAATACCCCAGAGTTCAACTGTCAACTCTGATCAGGTTGTCCACATTGTATTTCAAAATATCAAATCCATCTGATGGATTACCCTGGCCAAGGTTTTGCTAAATTGAAATACAGCGACTCATTCTTCTCCAACTCTTAGAGTGGTCAATCCCATCTCGATTACACTCTGACTTCACAAATACTTGATTGTGCCCAGAAGCCTTCCGTCCTTGAATTAGAAATTCAGTTAGTCCAGTACCAAAGCACAGTGAGTTGCTTGCAAGTCACTGAGGCGATCTTAGGTCTAAGGGACACTTATACCTATATCCCATTAGAGACATTCTCGACAGCAGAATACTCTGGAGTTGGTCATATTTAATGATGATGTACCAGTACATCTCACCTATATGCCATACCAGTATCTCCATACTCTTTGGTTAAGAGGACAACCAACCCATAAGGCCTACAGCGACCTATGCTCGATAGAAGCTGTCCTCCTTATTAACAGCCTATCATTTGGTCATGAACTATTTTAAGGACTAATCGATAAATTCTCTCTTTATCGAATCTAAATAGTCCTAAGGACTTCATCATAACAACAGAGTTCATTTGAAGATGAAAGCTTATGATGAAAATGCCAAATATATTTTATTTATTAACAAATCAATTACAATACTTGGTTGCTCAACCGTCAATAGCTTGACGATTGGCTTTTTGGGATACATTTCCCAACAAAGGATAGGTTGGTTGGCATTTGAATTCAAATTTGATTTGAATTCAAGTATTTGAATTCAAGTGAGCAACCACCTATCTTTATCCTCTCACGCGGTGAAAATGCTAAAAAAATGCATCTTGCACTGTTTTAAAAAGGAAGAGATGTTGGGGCGTGCAAAAGATCTGATCTGAGAAAGAAAGAGTGGCATGAGAAGGCCTTGTGCGTGAGATCAAAGTTCAAAAACTTTCGAGAGAAAGAAAAAGAAAGAAAGTGGGCGCAGGGTTTTCTGAAAGTATCCTAAGGTTTCTACCTATGGTTTGGGAAGTGAGAAGGTGAGCTACGAGTGTTGTGAGCCCACCAGATTTTAGAGAAAACTTCATCAACCTCTCAAGTACATCTGCTAATGATCCAAAGCATTTGAGGAGTCGGCAAATTGGGATCAAAGGAGTTCGATCAACATCGATCGTCAAAAGGGTTCTGCAATGAACTAGCATTCGTGAGGAGCCGATCAGACTGAGAGCTTCATGTGGATGATCCACAGAGGCCAGACATACTGTGTGACTACATTGCAATGATTAAACCTTTCCAACGATGATCAGACTGCACCGATCGACAACCTGCACGAAGGTAATGTGTTCCGAACACATAACAGTAAAATATTTACTGTAGAAGTTTAAATTTTAAATTTAAATACATGCTATATATATCATATTTAGATCCTTGTGTAGGGTTAATACATGTTAATTAATTAGATTAATTAATAATTTTTACTGTAAAATTATAATTTTGAAAAAGTTTTAAAATTACCATTTTACCCCTGCACTAAAATTAACTTCATAATGACCACCAATCAAAGCTGTCATATTTATCTTAGACACCAACTGGTTAGTCATTTTCAATTTGATCAACTTATAGATTTGGATTCGACCACAGAGCTACGATCGAAGTCCATATTGCTCTAATCAAAGATATGAACTTGACCAACTACATCTATTGAAATTGATCAAGAGAAAAAATTGACCCAATCAAAATTAACTTTTAATTAGATTTGATCAATTACTAATGTGGTCCATTATCAATGATTTCTAACCCTAGGTCTAATCCAGTTAAATAGACTTGACTTGAGCTAACCCATTAACTCATGAGTTATGAAATTAATACCTTAGATTTTTTATTCTCAAATCTAGATTGCTTAATTCTTAATTAAGTTTTGGACTGACATGAGTTCAGATTCGGTATTTAAAAATAGTTTTTAATTTTATAAAATAATTTTATAATCAATCATCTAGTGATCAAGACTCTAATTTTGGATCTAATATATATTATTTTAGATCTAAAATAAAATTTTAAAATTTTTTTCATTATTCATCATCATGGAAAAGATCGTGCAGCATCCCTACATGCCACAGAAGATCCCATCGAATGGATAAATAAGATAGTGAAATCCTAATTTCTCCTATGATCGAATGGCTATAGGGATCTATCCAATCAGATTATTATACTACTCAGATTTAAAATTAACTATTTAGATCTGATCTAAATAATTAAAATCAGATTATATATAAAAAAATTATGTTATAAGAAACCTGGCTCTGATACCATCTGAAGAAAAAATAGATAGTTCAAAGCATGTATTTTTAAAATTTTACAACAGAATAATAAAAGATTAAATATTTTAATCTTCTAAATATACTTTTGATTAGATCTAAACTACCATTAAGGATCTATAATATAAAAAATTTATATATAAAATCTGATATAAAATAGAAAACTGCATTGATCACATCGATGCCTTGAATCTGATCTAACTTTTAGATTATGTCGGTAGAGTTTAGAACTCATCATCTTTTTATGGATCGATGATCTCCACTGGTGGTAAGCATAGTACAAAGCTCTCGTTGATATCGAGCAGCCATGTAAATCATCCAACCTCTATAGATCATCCACTCGAAGCTCTGATCGGATCTTCCTTCGTGAGAGGCTAGCTCGCATCGAAGGCTCTGGATGGTTGATCCAAGCTCCTTTCTTCGAATCTCCTGAACTCTTCTAGATCAAAAGATGAAGCTTTATGAGGAGGTGGTGGTGTGAAAGATTAGACAAGACTCACTTTTATATTTTTCTTCTCACAAAACCTAGAGATGAAACCCTAGAACCCACAACTCACCCCCGAGAGGAAGAACACTTCCTCTATTTCTCATGCACGGAAGCCCAACCCACTCTCAACTATCTATGTCCCCTCTCTTAAGTTTCTCATTCTAAAAATCACTTCTAATCTCACACAAAATTGATCCTCTTTTTAGGTTGGAGTCCCATAGAAGATAAAGATAAGAATAAGGTAGTTTTGATTCAAATTTAAATGTTGGTTGATTCTTATCACCAATTAAAATCAAATTTGAATTAAATTTTGAATCAAACTTTTTTTTTATCCTATGAACTCAGAGAGAGGTTGGCTAACATCAGAATGATATAAAAAATCTTATGCAAAAATACTTTATGCATGGAGAAGTGTGATGGCGTGAAGAGGAGAGTCCGACTCAATTTGAACTCTAGATTTTCATTCGAATTCAAACCAATTTGAACTCAAATTTAAATCAATTAATTTCTAATTCAAAAGAACATAGATGAGAATATGGAAAAAGCTTCTGAGTATAAGAAAAAATCACATAAAATATTTTTCATGTGAAGAATAAGGGGGCATAGATAAAGGAGGTGCAAAAAATTCGAATTCGAATTATTTTTCTCATCCAATTAGATTTTTAATCCAACCAAATTAGGTTAAACCCTATTGGACCATTAAACATAATCTAATTAGATAGTAAATAATTTTGATTAAATTCTAATCAAATTAAAAATTAATCAAGCTCAATTTCTGATTATATCAGGAATCGAACACCTTTAGCGATTAGGTCATCTCATAACCTAATCGAGTCAAATCAAATTGAATTCAATTCAATTAGATTCGATCCAAAGCTCAATGTTCAATAAAATTAAATTAATTAACAATCTAATTACTAATCAATCCTCTCAAAATTCATCAATAATTAGCAAATTGATTTATTATAATTTTTACATAAGGTTAATCATTAATCAAATTGACTGTTTTATCCTAGAATGATTCTTAATCATTGATCAGTCATATGATCAGTCAGAAATTTTTTTTTGAGTGTGACCCCATAGGTTTGAACCTAAGTTAGTAGTATGAAAACAATCTTCCTATACCAATCAAAGTAACCATCTAGCAATGATACCCGATGTTCGGATAGGTCGAAAGATTCGAAAGCATCATTCAAGAACCTATTGACATATGGTTACCATATAATTCATCTCTTTGACCCAAATGCTCAAGGTAACCTAGGGTTTAATTGCCAACCCTGATATGGTCATCCACATTGTATTTCAATTTTCAAAATCCATCACATCGATTATCCCATCAAGATTTTATTGAATTGAAACACACTGATACATTAACTCCTACTTATTCGAAGGGGTCAATTTCATCTTGACTCACACACTGCTTTGCAAGTACTTGACTATGCCCAAAAATCTTTCATCACTGAATTAAAAATTTAGATAGTCCAATACCAAAGCATAGTGAGTTGCTTGTAAATCACCGTGGTGATCTTAGATCGGAGGGACACTTATACCCATATCCTTCATGAGCTACTCTTGACAGCAAAGTGCTCAGTAATTGGTCATGTTCAGTGAGATGTACTCCTACGTCTCACTTGCATGCTATGCCAGTGTCTCCACACTCCTTGATTAAGAGGACAACCAACGTCATGGCATACAACGACCTATACTTGATATAGCTATCATCTTAATAATAGTATATCATTTGATCATAAACTTAAGGTTTAAAGACTAAATGATATATCCTCCTATATCGAATCAAATAGTCCTAAGGACTTCATTATAAAATAGAAGTACAAAATGAAATATACACAGTGATGAAAAAATTAAATAATATTTATTAATTTAATAATTTATATATAATTATAATGATAAGCACAACCATCAACAGGTTAATGATTGATTTTGAGATATAATTTCCAACATGATACTCATTGCATGAGCAGTATCAGATCGAGTATATAGTATGGCATACATGAGGCTCCCTATGTTTGAGGCATAAGAAATCCGATTCATGCGTAGAACTTCTTCAGATGTGGTCGGACACATCATCTTGGAAAGATTAATACCATGCCTAAGAGGTAAAAGTCTTTTTTTAGAGTTTTTCATGCTGAATCTCTTCAGCACCTTCTCTATGTACAGCTTTTATGACAAGCCTAGTATCCTTTTCGATCTATCCCTATAGACCTTTATTTCAAGAATATAGGATGCTTCTCCTAGGTCTTTCATAGAGAATTTCTTAGACAACCATCTTTTGACCATGATCAACATAGGAATATCATTTTTAATAAGGAGAATATCATCCACGTACAATATGAAGAATGTTATTGAGCTCCTACTGATCTTTTTGTAAATACAAGATTTCTCATCATTCTTGATGAAATCAAATGATTTGATCGCATCATCAAAATGATGATTTCAACTTCGAGAAGCTTGCTTTAATCCGTATATGGATCTTTACAACTTGCGGACTCTGTGATCACCATCACCAGATGTAAAACCCAAAAGCTACTCCATATAGATATCTTCCTCAAGATATCCATTCAGGAAGGCAGTTTTCACATCCATCTGCTAGATTTCATAATCATAATAAGCTGCAATAGCAAGTAAAGTATGAATGGATTTCAGCATGACTACGAGTGAGAAAGTTTCTTGATAGTCAATACCCTCGCACTGACTATAATCTTTTGCCACAAGCCTAGCTTTATAGGTCTCTACCTTACCATCGGTACCTATTTTTTTTGTAGATCCATTTACATCCAATGGGTACAATACCCTCAGGTGGATCCACTAAGGTCCATACTTAGTTCAAGTACATCGAGTCAATTTCTGACTTCATTACATCTAACCATTTCTCGAAATCGATGTTAGACATCGCCTCATCAAAGATATTAGGATCATCACCATGACTCTTATCTTCCATAAGAAATATTTTCTTTACTTCTTCGTAAGCATATGCATGTACTTTTTAAGAGGTCGGAAGACCCTGCTATATCTACAAAGTGATAGAGAAACGTCAACTACTGGCTCATGAATAATAGATTCCTGAGGATCTATAGCTCTTTACTCAGCAGAGATATTCTTTTTGAGCTCAACTAACCTCCCATTGCTACCTCCTAAATAAACTACTTTTCTAAGAATCTAGCATTCTGACTCATAATCACATTGTAATCTTATGGAAAGTAGAAGTAGTATCCCATTTATTCTTTTGGATATCCTATAAAATGAGCTATTACAGATCTATCCTTTAGTTTATCAGCCATCTATCTCTTGACATAGACCGAACATCTCCAAATCTTAAGATAATCTAGACTCGGCTTCTTACCATACCATATCTCATAAGGTGTGGTAGGAACAAACTTTGATAGAACCCTATTCAACAGGTGAATGGTGGTTAATAAGGCATGTCCCCAAAGATATAAGGGTAGATTAGTAAAGCTCATCATGGATCTGACCATATGTAATTAGGATCCTATTCCTCCTTTTGGATACCATGTTGAGCTAGAGTGTTTCAGGAGGAGTCCATTAAGAGACTGTACCATTATCTTTAAGATATTACAAAAATTTTTGACTAAGGTATTCATCTCCTCGATCAAATCGAAGAACCTTAATGGGCTTATCTGTTTGTTTTTCTACTTCATTTTTAAATTCTTTAAACATTTCAAAGGCTTTAGACTTATGTTTCATCAGATACACAAATCCATACTTAGATAAATCATCGGTAAAGATAATGAAGTAGCTATAACCATCCCTGATATGCACATCAAATGGCCCACACATATCGATGTTTATCAGGATAAATAACTCAGTGACCCTTTCCCCATGTCCTACAAAGTGTAACTTGACTATTTTTTCTCGAAGATAAGATTTACAAGTTAGATATGACTCTGGATTAAGAGAGCTAAGGATCCCATCCCTTTTTAGTTTGTTTATCCTACCCTCTTCAATATGGCCTAGTCTATGATGCCATAAGTACTTTTTGTTAGGACCGTAGCCCCTAACCAACTTCTCAAAAGGCAAATACCCATTAGGAAGTAGGATTTATTAGCCTTTATCTACTAGGCACAGGGGCTTCACACTTGAGTTGATCCGCATCAAGCTAGATCATCCTCAATCAGTAGGCTGGATGGTTAGATTCATTTAATCTTACCAACCAGGCACCAGTCGACCCTCCTTGTCAACTCCTATAATTATTGCCAATATATCAGCCACCTTCGGCTACCAATCCCAACCTGAGTCTCACTGAACTTTCTCGACTACCATCCTCTTCTAGAGTCTCATCGAGTCCTCTTCGGCTACGTCATCCAACCTCCATAGCTACCATCCTTTCTCAGAGTCTCATCGAGTCCTCTTCAGCTACCAACCTCTCCCTGAATCTCATCAAATGTGCACTGAAATCTTGCACAACAATTCCTCTCCCCAATGATATATATTTTTTTTAACAACCTGAGAGCCTGCCAGGTTTTGAATCTGCAACCTCACTTTGATATCACATGTTAGTACCGTAGCCCCTAACCAACTTTCTAAAAGGCAAATGCCTATTAGGAGGTGGGGTTTATTAGCCTTTATCTACTAGACACAAGGGCTTCACACCTGAGTTGACCCGCATCAAGCTAGATCACCCTCAATCAGCAGGCTGGATGGTTAGACCCATTTAATCTTACCAACCAGGCACCAGTCGACCCTCCTTATCGACTCCCATAACTGTTGTCAATACATCAGCCATCTTCGGCTACCAACCCCAACTTGAGTCTCATCAAACCCCTTTGGCTACCATCCTCTTCTAGAGTCTCACTGAATCCTCTTTGACTACCTCATTGAATCCCCTCGGCTACCATCCTCTCTTAGAGTCTCATCGAGTCTTCTTCTACTACCAACCTCTCCCTAGGTCTCACCAAATGTGTACTGAAATCTTGCACAACACTTCTGGTTTACTTCATCTCTGAATTTTTTTTGACCTATGGCACTCACTATTTACTCGTTTAAACTTACATTCGCATCAACATGCAAGTGATATACACTGTCAATTAAAAGATCTCGTGCAATTAATTTATTTCATAAATATATAGAACAAAAATTTTTATTGAAATTAATTTGAAAATCTTCTTGTGCTAGCATAAACACAGAAATCAAATTCTAATTAGCTATCGAAATAAAATAACAGTCCTTTAAATCTAATCTAAAACTAGATGGTAATCGAAGAGGATAAGTTTCAATAGCTTTTGCATCAACTTTTGCTCCATTGCCTACCCGAAGGATCATGTCACCTTTTCTTAATCTTTTACTTTCTATTAGATCCTGTATTGAAGTACATATATGAGCACTTAAATCAGAGTCCAATACCTAATTAGAAGTAGAAGAAATCTTAAGGTTAGATTCAATTACGAGTATACCTTCTGAAGGTTTATCACTCTTTTTGATCTTTAGGCTCTCCAAGTAGAGTGAATAGTTCCTTCTCCAGTGGCCTTCAGCATCATAATGAAAATACTTTCTCTTTGCTTTGGTCTTGTTTGGAACTGAAAGAAGAATGCCCTATAAGCCAATTGTAAGTGTGTTGCGATGGAACTTTTCTTTGTAATTTTTTAACTCATGTAATGGTATTTATTATTTGATAATAAAATGAGGTATTGATTCACCATTCTAGCTGCATCTTATTATGTCTAAGATTATGATGAATCCCAATGATTAGGACAATAACTTTAGGAGACATGAATGGGTCATACTAGTGAGACTTAAAATTTTAAAATTTTAATCTTAAATATTCTTGATCGTAAGAGCACTGAGTAGGGGATTAATATTTCAGATAGACTGGCACATCCTATGTATGCTCGATGAAGAGGATAGCAGATCTCACTAACCACTTATGTATGGGACACTAATACAAGGATGTGGGTGCTCATTTGAAAAATAAATTTACTGAATTGACTCGATGAAAGAAAATATCTTATGGAAGCCTTACTTGCATGTCAAAGATAGTTCTCTAAATGAGAGTTGTGCAAGTGATCTTTAGACTTGAGACCACTATTGAATCTTGTGCACATGAACCTATATTTTGGTTCATACCCAGGCATGGCATTAAGACATACACGGGATGTTTTGGATATGGTAAAGTATGTATGGAGGTTATGAGTAGGTTAACATGAAATCGATCACTCCTAGTAAGAGGAGATTGCATCTTGTGTATTCTCAATCCTAGATGACTCAAAAAAAATCTTTTAGTCAAAAGTAGAAAAGAGATTAGAAAGAATTTTTAATATTTTTTTATTGAAGTCATCATTGGTTAATTGAGAATTGATATGAATATGTGTTTGAGTTTGACATGATTCCATACTCACAAACATATTCAGGGTGCAGAGATAATCGAAGGATTGAATTACATGGTAACTTACCACTGAAGGATATATTTGATATTTTTATAAAATTTTATATCTTCTAGATAGTCATAATACATTGCTAGACATCAATCTTGATTTATAGATTTGATTGAATTAAAGAGTTTAATTCAATCGCCAATTAGAAAGGATTCTAATTGTTGAGCTCAGGTTAGCTCGATTGGACTTAAATCGGTTAGATTGAAGTCTAATCAAATTTGATCAACTTGCACCCATACCTACTACTATCTAAATATAGAAGCCAATGGGTCATACACATTTATAAATTGGCTAAGGATCCTTTTGAAAAAGATTGACTGAAATTTTAGATTCAATCAGGGTTTCGATAAGCATGCTAGCACGTGTGGAAACCCTAGCTCCTTTGGAGATTAATTTGGTTTTATCCCTTACTAATTAGCTAGCCCAATTTGGTGGGTATTTGGGTCAGGTCATGCCACCTAAAAGCAGTCAAAGCTAGGGCATCAAATTCTAAATTAACATCAATTATGAAGAGTCCAAGTTGTGAAGGACTCTTGGTGCAAAACAGGTTTTGCGTTCAAGTGTTGGCATGGGCAGAAGAAAAAATTCTTCTGGCATGGGATTAAGATGTGTGTGGTAGTTGCTAACACCCTCCATTCTTTGATACACATCTCAAAGCATGAGATGGATTTTTTTTAGAAATTTTAGGATGGAGAAAAATTTGACATGAGAAGGATGTCTCGCACATGCGGGATGAAGCATTGCATCTCTTTGTGGTTTGGAGAGTTCTTCTCCTAATCAAATACTTTCAAATTGGAACAATTCTTTTTGATAATATTTTATATTTGATATGATATTTTTGATAATTTTTTTAAAATTTTTTCAGACCTATCAGATGGCCAAACGGATGCTAGAAGCTTCCTCACATACGTGCCCATGCGGTGATTAGAACTCGCATGAAGAGGTGCGAGGATAGCATCCTTCTATGAGAATTTTATCACCTTATTAGATTTTCTGAAATCAAGAATGAGTCCTTATAAGAGTCCTTCTACTTGAAGGAACTCTTATCTCTGATAATCTGATTAGATAAGCCTCTTGGATGAGGTGTGTCCTTCCCTTTTTGGCACCCTTCTAATGGCTGTAAAAGGGTCTGGGTGTAGAGTGTTCGATGCATTCAGAAAAGGTTTCCAATTTCTCTCCGTAAGCTCTCCTTTTTTTCTTACAACCTATCTTAATTTTAGGACAAGGCTTTGGGATTTAAGACAAAATCTTATCTGATCCTAACAAGAGTTGTGAGGGTCCTAAAGAAAGAGAATCAGAAGTTCAGAGGAGGATCTTAGTAGGTTGAGTCAGGTTCTTAGAGAAACCTGACCGGTACGGGGCTATTCAAGTTTTAGGGGCTATAACTCTTGAAGCAAGGTGAAGAAGGAGTGCTGTCTTTGGTTCAATTTTCATATGGATCACCATTGAAAGGTGGACAATTGGATGCCTTATAGAAATTAGGATTAATGCTATAGATATTCTTCTTATCTAAGTTTAATTTATTTTACTTTGATTAATATAGTCAAGATTTTCTGAGCATTAGGGTTTTCGATGCATCAGGTGTTTCAAATAAAATTTTTAAACACCTGGCCCTTCTACTGCACCACCAAAATCCAACAGTGATATCAAAGCCTACCTTGATCTATATAATCCAAGGTTAAATTATTGTCTTGATTGTGATCAAGCATAGGTTTTTGGTTTGGTTCAAGTTGGGTCAAGGGTTGAACCCGATTGAACATCCAAACCCTAGCATGTCTTAAAGATATGTTTGAATATAAAATGCATGATGTATGTATAGAATATTTTATAGTACTCTAATTGAGATTCATCATCACACCATCCAGTCATAAGAACAAGTAAGGTTTACAGACCCTCTCTTTTTATTCCATAGGGTATTCTTATGGCATGTAGGGGTGCCACTGTGATGTCCCAAGAAGAAAAATAATGAAAAGAGTATTTTGTATTCATGCATGTTATTAGAACTTCATGCATATGTGATATGCTTAAAATACTTAGTTATAATGATGATATATGATTATATTTTCATCTCTTAGAGATATGATTGGATACTGTGATTAGTTGTTATGATTGTTAAGATACAACTATAATAGTTCATCATTGTGATTGATTGAATTAGGATGTGTTTGAGACCATTAAAGCCCTCATAAAAATCATATAAAGTCATAGAGCTGTGAACTAGTAGCTGACCTACTTTTTGAATCGATTAATCAATTGGTGTCTAAGGAGTGTTTCAAGTGTGGTGGTTATTTAATTGGTTCTATTGCTGGCCTAGCCAATTTTTATTGATGTCTAAGAAAAGCAATAGGGGACCCCCACCAATCTTAATACTTTTCTGGCTCATTAAATTAGTTTGAATTTGAAATGAAGGTAGCTCAG
Organism: Elaeis guineensis; assembly: GCF_000442705.2. Classification (NCBI taxonomy): domain Eukaryota; kingdom Viridiplantae; phylum Streptophyta; class Magnoliopsida; order Arecales; family Arecaceae; genus Elaeis; species Elaeis guineensis. The sequence goes on from NC_026002.2 coordinate 84,211,016, forward strand.
TATTTTGAATACTACATATGCCTTCTTTCATACCTAGTCAATATCCTATCAAAAATCGTAGTAGGTTTGTTATGATATTCACAAGATTTGCTATGGGGATTGATGTAGATTTGTCTTGATGCATATTAGATGCTTTACAGTATATTTTGGATATGTTGCTTTATTGTGATATCCACAAGAGCAGTATTTTTTAGATATGACTGTATGAAAATGAAGGATCTGACTTAACAAAAAATACTATAGTTTATTGTGATATCCATAAGGCTATGAGTGTTTTTAGAGATAAAATTTATGTTGAGAATTGCATGAGATGCAATTGGATAGATTTTTCTACCTTTGAACTCATTGAGGTTTGTTTGTGATATCCGCAACGCTTCATTGAGGGATTAGGGTCTCAACCCCATTAAGAAATCAGATTAGGATTTCTCGTTTACCATAGGAGAGGGCTATGGTATCCGATAAAATAGTAGGACACATAACTAGTTTAAAAAAGATCTTATCTAGTTATGTATGTCAAACATAAGTGGTCTGCTTATACTATTATTATTTATTTATATAGATTTAAGTCTATATTATGACTTCTTTATTTTCATTGCATGAAATCATGAATAAAAATATATTGACCGATCCCAACTATGTGGATTGATTGAGGAACTTGCAAATTAGGTTCGTATCGAAGATGAACTCCGATATTCTAGATATTTTGGATCCTAAATTGGTCAGTAATAATGAGAGGGTAAAAAAATATCTATATTGATATTATTTGTGATAAATTTGGATATTGAGAGAATAATTGCAAGAATTATCTTGCAAGTTTGAAGCAGGATGCAAGTACAGCACTAAAAGGTATGTATATGATACAGACTTATTTTTTATTGAGTAGCTCAGACTCTGATACTTAGGTATTGGATACTGTCTGTAGATTGCATATTTGTAATTCATTATAGTGACTACATAATATCAAAGGTCTGAAAAGAGGTGATTTCAAGCTTTATAGTGCAAGTGGAAAGTCCATTAGCGTAGAGGCTGTGGAAATCTCTATGTTTGATTTTTCTTTGGGCAAAACTTTAGAATTAAAAAACTATTATTACATGTCAAAGGTCATTAGATACATTATTTCTATACCTTTGTTGTTAAAACAAGGTTATGAAATAAGGCTAATGGGAAATGGATGCTCCATTTTCTTTTTTAGTAAATTTTGTGGCAGTGGTTATATTAATAACAATCTTTTAATTTTTATACTCAATAAAAATATTTTTTATATTAAAAAAAATATGAAAAAAAAGAGAGAAGATATGAATATCACATATCTTTGGCATTAGCCCCTTAGTCATATTAGTGAGTCAAGGATAAACAAGTTATATAAAGATGAATTCTTTGACCCATATAATTATGAATTATTGAGAATTTGTGAATCTTATCTCATAGGTAAGATGACCAAGATTCCATTTTCTAGATATGAAGAGCGGGCAAATAAGTTGTTAGCCCTAGTACATACAGGTGTATGTGGATCAATGACAACTTAGGCTAGAGGAGGATACTCCTATTTTATCATCTTTATAGATGATCTATCAAGGTTCAGATATGTGTATCTTATGTAATATAAATTTGAAGCCTTTGATAAGTTCAAGGAGTATCAAAGTATGGTTGAGAAACAAACTGAAAAGTATCAAGGTTCTTCAATCTGATCAAGGAGAAGAATACTTATCTAGTAAATTTTTTGATCATCTTAAAAGTAAAGGTATTCTCTCTGAATGGACCCCTCCTTATATAGTCCAGTTAAATGGTGTAGCAGAAAAGGAGGAACCACATTTTGATGGATATAGTGTGGTCCATGATGTGCTTTACTGATCTTCCAATATCTTTCTGTGGATATACCCTAGAGACTGCCACATATATTTTAAATAGGGTGTCTTCAAAGTCTGTTGCAAGCACACCATATGAGATATGGAAGCGAAGGAAGCTTAATCTTAAACATCTTAAGATTTGAGGCTATCCTGCTTATGTCAAAAATATTTTTGGACATAAGCTTAGTGCTAGATCAGACAAGTGTAGGTTTGTAGGGTATCCTAAAGAAACTAATAGATACTATTTCTATCATCCTATTGAACAAAAGGTGTTTGTTATTAGGTATGCTACTTTCTTAGAAAATAAATTCATCCAAGAAGAAGGCAGTGGGAGGAATATTGAACTAACAAAAGTTTAGAATCTACAAATCGATCTAGAAATACCTGTGGTTGAACCACAAGAAGATCCTCAATTAGAAGTACCCAAAGATAAGATACATCCACAATACACACCTCCTCTCTAAAGGTCAGATAGAGTGTGTCAAGCATCTCTGAGAGATAGTTTTATCATTGAGAATGATAATTTGATCAACATCATTCAGGATGATAATCCACTGATCTATTCAGAAGCTGTTATGAGTAGAGAGTCAGACAGATGGTTGGAAGTCATGAAATCTAAGATGGACTTAATGTACACCAACCAAGTGTGGATATTGGTTGATGCGCTTGAGGGTGTGACCCCAATAGCGTGCAAGTGGATCTTCAAGAAGAAAATTGGTGCAGATGGCCAAGTAGCAACCTATAAAGCTAGGTTGGTAGTGAAGGGTTTTAGACAATGACAAGAAATTGACTATGATGAAACTTTCTCACTAGTGGCTATGCTAAAGTCCATCAAGATTTTGCTTGCTATAGCGGCATACTACGATTATGAGATCTGGTAGATGGATATCAAGATCGCTTTTCTCAATGATAATTTTGAGGAAGAGATCTATATGACTCAGCCAGAGAGATTTATTTCAAGTAGGAGGGCAAATCAAGTATGCAAGCTAAAGAGATCCATCTATAGATTGAAGCAAGCTTCGAGGAGTTGGAACATCTGATTTGATATGACGGTCAAAGAGTTTGGCTTTATCAAAAATAAGGATGAACCATGTGTGTATAAAAAGATAAGTGAGAGTGCTGTTATTTTCTTGGTTCTGTATGTTGATGACATACTGCTCATTGAGAATGATATCCCAATGATGCAATTGATCAAGACTTGACTATCAAATAAGTTTTTTATAAAAAATTTGGGTGAAGCATCCTATATGCTAGGTATAAAGATCTGTAGAGATAGATCTAAAAGGATGTTAGGCTTATCTCAGTCACCGTATATAGATCTCATATTAAAGAGGTTTAATATAAAGGTAAGTAAGAGAGGTTACCTGCCTACAAGTCATGGTATACGTCTCTCTAAAAAAAATCCTAAAACGCCAAAAAAGAGAAAGAGTATGAATGAAATCTCTTATGCTTTGACTGTGGGATCAATTATATATGCCATGCTATATATCAGACCTGATGTAGCTTATACTTTGGGTATAGCTAGTAGATTTTAGGTCGATCGAGAAAAAGATCATTAAAATACTATGAAAAATATTCTAAAGTACCTAAGAAAGACTAAGGATATTTTTCTCATATATAGAGGAGGATTAGAGTTAAAATTAGAGAGATATACAGATTCTAGTTTTCAATCTGATCCAGATGATAGTAAGTCAATATCAGGGTATGTGTTTACTCTAAATGGTGGGGCACTGAGTTGGAAGAGTTTCAAGTAGCAGATAGTATCTGACTCAGCTACTGAGGTAGAGTACATCACTGCTAGTGAAGCCATTAAAGAAACTGTCTAGATAAAAAAGTTCATCATGAATTTAAGAATCATTCCTAAGATTGAAAAATTGGTATCACTCTATTGTGATAACACTAGGGCCGTTATTCAAACTAAGGAACCTAGGTCTCATTATAGATCCAACATATCCTCAGATGCTTCCACCTCATTCAAAAAATTATAGAGAGACAAGATGCTGTCTTTGAATGAGTAGTACAAAGAACAATATAGCAGATCCATTCACTAAGGTCATACCACAACAACTATTTGATCGCCATCTTAATTGTATAAGATATAAAGACAATTGACTTTAGTGTAAGTGGGAGATTGAAAGGAGAGTGCCCTATAAGCCAATCACAAGTATGTTGCAATGAAACTTTTTTTTATAATTTTTCAACTCATGCAATGATATTTATTATTTGATAATAAAATGAGGCATTGATTCATTATTCTAGCTACATCTTATTATATCTAAGATTATGATGAATGTCAAAAATTAGAATAATAGTTTTAGGAGACATGAATGGGTCATGCTAGTGAGACCTAAAATCTTAAAATTTTAATCTTAAATATTTCTGATCGTAGGAGCATTGAGTAGGAAATCAATATTTTGGATAGACTGGCATTTCTTATGTATGCTCAATGGAGAGGATGGCAGATTTCACTAGCCACTTGTGTATGGGATACTAATCAAGGATGTGGATGCTCATTTGAAAAATGAGTCCACTGAATTGACTCGATGAAAGAGAATATCTTATGGAAGCCTTACTTGCATGTCAAAGATGATTTTCTAAGTAAGAGTTATGCAAGTGATCCTTAGATCTGAGACCATCATAGAATATTATGCACATGAACCCATATATTTTGGTTCATACCTAGGTATAGCATTAAGACATATTCATAGTGTTCTGGATATGGTGAAGTGGGTATGGAGGTTATGAGTAGATCAACATGGAATCGATCACTCTTAGTAAAAGAAAATTGCATCTTGTGTATTCTCAATCCTAGATGACTTAAAAAAAGACTTTTGGCTAAAAGTAGAAAGAAGATTAGAAAGAGTTTCTAAAACTTTTTTATCAGAGTCATCATTGGTTAATTGAGAATTGATATAAATATGTGTTTGATTTTGACATGATTCCATACTCATGAACATATTCAGGGTGCAGAGATGATTGAAGGATTGAATTGCATGGTGACTTGCCAATGAAGGATATATTTGATATTTTTATCAAATTTTATATTTTTTGAGTAGTCATGATATGTTGCTAGATGTCAATCTTGACTTGTAGGTTTAATTGAATTAAAGAGTTTAATTCGATTGCTAATTAGAAAAGATTCTAATTGTTGAGCTCGGGTTAGCTCGATTGGATCTACATCGGTTAGATTGAAGTCTAATCAAATTTAATCAACTTGCATCTGGATCTACTACTAGCTAGATGTAGAACCCAATGGATCACATATATATAAAAATTGACTAAGGATCCTTTTGAAAAAGGTTGACAGAAATTTTGGATTCAATCAGGATTTCGGTAAGCATGCTAGCACGTATGAAAATCCTAGCTCCTTTGGAGATCAATTTGGTCTCATCCCTTGCTAATTAGCTTGCCCAATTTGGTGAGCATTTGGGTTAGGTTGTACCACCTAGAAAAAATCTAAATTAGGGCATCAAATCCTAAATTAACATCAATTATGAAGAGTCCAAGTTGTGAAGGACTCTTGGCATAAAATAAGTTTTGTGTTCAAGTGTTGGTGTGGGCAAAAGAAAAATTCTTCTGGCATGGGATTAAGATACATGTGGGAGCTCACATCACCTTTCATCCTCTGATGCACATCTTAAAGTATGAGATAGATTTTTTCTAGAAATTTTGGGATAGAGAAAAATTAAAAATGAGAAGGATGTCTCACACGTGCGGGATGAAGCGTCACATCTCTCTATGGTTTGGAGTGTCGTTCTTCTAATCAAATGCTTTCAAATTAGAATGATTTTTTTATTAATATTCCATATTTGATAAGATATTTTTGATGATTTTATAATTTTTTTAGACTTACCAGATGGCCAAATGGATTCTAGAATCTTTCTCGCATGCGCGCGCATGCGGTGATCAGAACTCACATGAAGAGGTGCGAGAATAGCATCCTTCTATGAGAATTTTATCACCTTATTAAATTTTTTAGAATTAAAAATGAGTCTCCTATCCATGTAGATTTTTTTGGATTTTTCTAATTTGAGAAGGGATGCAAAAATATCCCTTCTCTGGTTGCACGCGTAGGTGTAGGTGCAGTTCAGCATATCAGTGATAAGAGTCCTTTTGCTTGAAGGAACTCTTATCTCTGATAATCTGATCAGATAAGCATCTTGGATAAGGTGTGTCTCTTCTTTTTTGGCACCCCTCTGATGATTATAAAAGGGTCTGGGTGTAGAGTGTCCGATGCATTCAAAAAAGGTTTCCAATTTCTCTCCGTAAGCTCTCCTTTCTTTCTTACAACCTGTCTTAATTTTAGGACAAGGCTTTGGGATTTAAGACAAAGCCTTATCTGGTCCTAACAAGGGTTGTGAGGATCTTAAAGAAGTAGAATCAAAAGTCCAAAGGAGGATCTTAAAAGGTTGAGTCAGGTTCTTGGAGAAACCTGACTGGTACAAGGCTAGTCAAATTCTAGGGGCTAGAACTCTTGAATCTAGGTGAAGGAGCACTGTATTTGGTTCAATTTTTGTGTGAATCATCATTGAAGGATGAATACTTGGATGCTTTGTAAAAATTGAGATTAGTACTATAGATATTCCTCTTATCTAAGTTTAATTTATTGTACTTTGATTAATATAGTCAAGGGTTTCTAGGTATTAGGGTTTTCGATGCATCAGGTGTTTCAAATGAAATTTTTAAACACCTAGCCCTTCCACTATGCCATCAAAATCCAACAGAAATGTCCTTCTTTGACTTGCTCTCTTTCTTTTGCTTCTTAATAGATTTAGTCTTCTTCTTTTCAGTAGACTTTCTCTTGAAAGAAGTCTGTTCCACAGCGAGAACAGTGCCCCTTGATCTCTTCAAGGTTCCTTCTGTAGTGACCAACATATTGACCAGTTCGGATATAGTATAATCAAGTTTGTTCATATAAAAATTTATAATAAATTGACTATATAAACTTGTAAGGGATTGAATGATCAAATCCATCGATAATTTCTTTTGTATATCAGGTCTGAGCTTTCCAAGCTCCTCAATATTCTTGATCACTGTCATACAGTGCTCATGGATTGACTGTCTTTCACGCATCTTCAAATTGAAGGATCTCTTGGATACTTCGAAGTGTGCAGTATGGCTCTGCTCACTATATAACTCTTGCAGATGACTTACCATAGCCCTGGTAGTGGGCATATGCTCATGCTAGCTTTGCAACTCATTTGATATAGATGCCAGCACATAGCACTTGACTCGACTATCTTTATCCGTCCACTTTTCAAAAGCAGCTCTTTGCTCAACAGTAGGATGGTTTGGTAATACTATGGATTCTTGGTCAAGTATATGATCTAGTTTCTCTAAGGTCAGGATAATCCTGAGATTTCTAAGCTAGTCTTTGTAATTAGTTTCTGTCAAACGATTGGTTTCAAAGATGCGAGCTAAAAGATTTGAGGCTGACATTATTTAACTGCGAGAGTAAAGATTCAAGTTAGACTTTTATACTTTAATATTATATTTACTTCTAGAGACTTTAAGATGCAAACAAGGACTTTCATTAATTTTTCAGATCCCTCCACTCCCCGAATAGAAAATAAAAACTCTAACACGACAAAAGGATTTCTAGTGGGTGCTGCGGTCCTACCAATGTCATGCACCTCACCTAATAGTTATTGGTAATATGCACACCGATGAGTGGATAACTCTTTGCCCAGATACTTCTCTAAGCATGTTGCAACGACTTGGTCTCTAAGTCATATAGGCTCACCTAACAGTTATTGACCACACTCCTTAGTTAAGTCTAACCCACCGTTCACAAGCAGATGCAAGGCATACATTGGGTTCCTCACCTAACAGTTATTGAGTCCAACCTCATCTTTACTCTGGAGCAACTCTTTGCTAATAGAGTGGTTGTGTGTTCTCAGTGCAACTGAACCACTATAGCTAGCCGAGAACAATCAACACCAGTAGCATACCCGCACATCTAAAATGATGCCTATGGATTTAATACTTGTGGGGAGGTTTAGGTTTAGGTCTCATCTAATCAGTCATCATATAATCATTCTAATTGGCAAGGGCTAAATCAAAAATGCCAAGCAACCCAATTAAAGACTCAACCTTTCTAATTGGTCAGGTAAGTGAAGATCGATAGGGGTCCCCCTGTTGCTTTTTTTAGATACCAATAAATTGGCCAGGTCAGCTAACAGAACCAATTAAATAACCATCTCTTAGTTACTTACCTTAGATACTAATAAGTTGATTGGTCCAAATAGGTTAACTTAGGTGAATCAGGCTCAAGCCATCGAGCCAAATTAGGTCCTTAGGTTGATCGATTCTACATATGGGATTTAATCGATTTGATCAACAATAATTACATAATCATATAACTTAATTGATCTAACCATAATCAACACTTAACTTGATTTGATCAATTACTTAATCAAATTAGAGTCATATTATTCAAATCAAAAACCTTAGATGCAATCTAATTACATGACTTAATTTTTGATTTTCTCATAACCAAAGCCCTCATGCATAAACACAAATTTTAGATTTCAAAACTAAATTTTAGATCTAAATTCTTTGCATAAAAGGTATATTTTAAATTATAAAAATAATTTTCAGATTTAAGATACAAACATATATCTCATATGTCTATATAAAATTCAGATCTAAACAAAAATTTGAATCAATACATGATATCATATATCTCATATACAAATCATGAATTATATTAAAAATAATTTTGTGACCTAAATATATAATCATATATCTCATATATGAATCATAAATTTGATCAAATAAAATTTCAAATTTATACATGCATGTACATATGACATGAACATGAACTAGAAACCATTCTAGATCAAAATTTAGATCTATGCATGATTTAATATATCAACTATATGTTCTAAAATTAAATCTAAAACAAAATTTTAGATTCAAAATATTCATCTATATATCTCATGTATCAAGAAAAAATCAGATTTTGAAACTCATCAAAATTTATATGTCAATTTCATACATATGAAATCTGTGGCTCTGATACCACTATTGAAATTTCTATATCGGGGCATGTATGTATGTTTCAAAAATTTTATTTTCTAAACATCATAGTAGAATAGAAGATTAAAATTATTGTTAATTTATATCATGCATGTATAAAACATAAATCACAAGGATCTACTTCATATGCTAAAATTAAATATATGCTGAAATTTCACATGTGATCAAATCATATACTTGTATCGCAATTTCTTTCCTCAAATGTAGATCTGAAAGAGAAGAGACTCTCTCTTAGCCATGCAAGTGCTTGATCACTATGGATATCCACTCAGGATCAGCCTGAGATAGCTCTCTTAAAATTAATTTTTCTTCTTCAAGAAAAATTAGCCTGCGAATCTGAACAAAGCCTGGATCGTGATCAACTCTTTATTTCTTTTCTTGATCTTCTTCTTCTCTTTTTTTCTTATTTTTCTTTCCTTGATTATGCTGCTACCAGGGACTAGAAACTAGCACAAGAGGTGGATGCTCAAAGCCCTTATGGGTGTGAAGAAGATGGACACCCAAAGAGGAGGACGTTGGATGTCCAAAGGAGAAGAGAGGAAGAGAGGAAGAGAGGGCGTGGGGCTCTCCTTGGTAGGTGTGGGGCTGCTAGTTTTAGTTCCTAGGGACCTTAAGAGAGGTCTCTTTAAATAGGCATAAGGTTTGAATCCTATTCAAAACCAAACAAGCTCTTAATACAAGTCCTACTTGCATTAGATTTCCTAATAACTTAAGTTATTCAACTTCTTTTAGAAAATATTTTAGGTGCCAACTCTTGGAGCCCTTGCATCCATAAAATTACACCCCCTTTTGCACCCAAGGGATGCCCCATCAAGGATCCACAAGCCCTCTAAAGGTGGGACATGTCCAACTTGATCAAATCAAGTGGCGCCCCATCAAAACTATCAAGAAAATAAATAAATGTTTGCACCCTTAATTCATTTGATCCAAAACCTTAGGCACCCAATAATTAGATCTCAATGAATCTAATTCATTTAGATTATTAGTAGATAATTATTGGTGCAGAATTTCACCGATGCCGGAGAAGCTGGAGTCGAGGGGATCACGTCCGCCGTCGGGACCTGCAAGAGAAGTCTAAACCGGAGCTGGGGGTGCTCCAGCAAGATCCTCTGATACTCAAGTCAGTACTCTGCCTCAACAGAAATGGAGTACTCGAATAAAATTTTAGCAGAGTTTTGAGATAGAGTTTAAAGCTTAGAGAAGAATGTATCTGGGGGTCCCTTTTTATAGACGAAGAGCATAACGGATTGACAGTGACATCTGTAACCGCCTCATAATGGGCTTTTCAGGACCACGTGAAGTTTGTTACAGAGAGTAGTATCGTCAGGGGGCTGTTCAGGGCCACATGGAGTTTGTTATGGAGAGTAGTGGTATCAGGGGGCCGTTCAGGGCCACGTGAAGTTTGTTACGGAGAGTGGAGTGGTGTCCGTTGTCGCGACCTGCCGAGAGTGGAGTGGGATAGTGGCCATTGTCGTGACTTGCCAGAGAGTTCAGGCCTAACGGCTGAAGCTCAGCTGGGATGTCTGATGGAGTGGAACGGCTCTCTGTCTCTGCAATCTAAGAGAAGCTCGGATGTTTTTGAGGTTGCTGATGAATCCACTGTTGTTGAGTGCCTTGGGCACTGATTGGGCACTGATGCTGTAGGTGGAAGTCATCTACTGTAGAAGCTCAGACGGAGACTTTCTGTTGAGAAAGTCCAGTTTCATGAGGAATCCGATAGAGGTCGATCGATAGTGGACTTCGGATGACGTTGTGGAGGTTCGTCCGCTGGAGGAGTTTTGAGGACACTGTGGAAGGTCGAACGTTGGAGGAGTCCAGGATACGATTCTGCTGTAGAAGTTTGGATGGAGTCCAGCTCTCGTAGGAGTCAAAAAGGAGGTTGCTTATTGTAGGAGCTCGGTCGAAGATCAGTTGTGGTGGAAGCTCGGATAGAGACTTCTTATTGTAGAAGTCCCGCTATTGGAGAAGCTCAGTCATCGATGAGGTCCGAAAGAAGTTTGGAGTAAAGATCTGGTGGAGCCTATCCATCGTAGAAGTTCATCTGGAATCTGTATGATATAGAAGCTTGTCTAAAGATTTGTCTGCTGGAGAGGTCCGATTGCACAAGGAATCTGACTGAAGGTCGGCCGATAGAAGAGTCCGGAAGGCGTTATGGAAGTTCGTTTGCTGGAGGAGTCTGGAAGATCCTGTGAAAGTTCGATTGGCATTGTTGAAGTCTGACTGATGCTATTGAAGGTTGATGGCTGGAGAGGTATGACAGACACTGGAGGCGATCGGTTGTTGTAGAAATCCAACTGCTGGAGCCCATCTACTGTAGAAGTTTGTCCAGAATCCATCTGCTATGGAAGTTTAGATGGAGTCCAGTTCTTGTAGAAGTCTGAATGGAGACCGCTTATCAAAGTAGCTTGGCTGAAGTCCGCAGTAGAGGTTCGCTTGCAGTAGAAGTTTGAAGTAGAGACCCATCTGGTGGAGCCTGTCCCGTTGTAGAAGTTCGTCTGTGATCCATCCACTGTAGAAGTTCTGCTACCGAAGAAGCTCGATCATTGACAAAGTCCGGAGGAAGTTCGGAGTAAAGTCGATCATGGCTGGGAGAAGTCTGGAAGAGATTCAGAGAATAGTCAATCACTGTAGAGAATCGAGTGAAAGTGAAGCTCAGAGAGCATTTGGAGCAGTCCGGTACATGAATGGAGGAGCCCATTATTGGAGAAGTCTGGATGGTATTATGGAAGCTCGGATGGTCAGGAGAGTTCGAAAAGACGTCACACAAGGTCGGGGATTGGAAGAGCCCTTGAAGGGTCGGCCTTTTACAAACTTTGGCTGAGGGTTATTTATACCCAACACCAGTCCCTCTACTTTCAAGTTCGAACTCTGAATGAAGAAAGTACAGAGAAATTTTCACAGTCGAAGTTGCCTCCCTCGATTTTCATACTCGATTGTTTCCAAATATTTTAGTGTTTGGTGCACTGGTGTTGGAGCCTTTTCAAATCGAGGTGATCTGAAAAGATTTTTTCGAAATTTTCGCTAGAGTGTTGCTCTAGGTACGGTGCAATAATGGTTCTGCCAGTTGTCAGCCACTTTTAGCCACCTGCTATGGTGAGTGGGACACACGATGAGTGTAGATCGATCGGAGGAGATCCGCAATCATTACTGCGTCAGGCCCTGTTGCCTATTTAAACCCGCTCCCCTCCTCCAGGGATTTCACTTTGCCTGAGAGTCCTGCTGGTGCCCTTCTTCTTTCTCGAGAGTTCCATCCCTCTCGACCTTAGGCGTTCTTCGAGTCGATCTCCATCTCTGCAACTCTGCACCTCTCGGACCAGCCTAGGTTAGTTCCAGAACTCCCCTCTTATTTTTTTCTCTTCCCTGTTGTTCTTCTTTCATTTTTCCTCCTTTATGTTCCGCCTATTCAGTTTTCCGTGAGTGCCCCATCTCTTATTTTTCCCAATTTTTTCGAGATTTTTAGGGTTTTCACTTGATTCAAAATGTCCTCCAATTCTTTCTCCTCTAGCAGTTCTAGGAGTTCATCCATTTTAGTCCCACAAAATCCTAGCTCTGTAGAAGAACCTCGCCTGATCTTTGTACCAGACACCATCCCCAACTCTCTGACTCCGGAGGAACTCTCACTGATTAGGATTCAGTATGGAGTTCCTCCGGAGTACGAGCTGGAGCTTCCCGGGCCAATTGGTCGGGCTAGCGCTCCTCCCCCCGGCTGCTTCTGTTTATACCAAGAAGCTTTCCGCGTCGGGTTTCGACTTTCGCTTTCGCCTTTTGTCATCGCTCTCTTTCACTTTTTAAACATTTCTTTAGTTTCTGTAGCATCGAACTCCTTTAAATTTTTGATAGGGTTTCTTTCCCTCTATCGCCTAGCCGAATCCAGCCAACCCTTTCTTTGTTTAGAAATTTCTATACCTTCAAGCATCACCCTTCGACAAAGGATTGATGGTACTTCTCCCCTCAGTTCGGTAGAAAGGGGTTGTTGAAAGGCACCCCTTCTTCTATCCATAACTGGAAGTAGAGGTACTTCTACATCCGATGCCTGACCTTAGAGCTGGGATTACCCCCCTGGGGCTCTCTGAGGGATTCCATCTGTCAGGTTTCTAGCCTGGGAAGGGATGACCTCGAAGCCTCTAATAAGCTCGAGGCCTATCCAGCTCCCCTCCTTTCTGACCTTTTGAAGGAACAACTCATATTCAATGTTGGCCTGAGCCCTCTTAATCCTGTCGGTACTATTATTATTATACTTTATTTTTATTTTTATTATTTTTATTTTTTTTTTGCTGCTTCCCCTTTCTCTTATTCTATTTCTACGTCGTGTTGATCTTCTTTTATTGCAGACATAGACATAGGTGTGGCTCGGAGGTTAGCCCAGGGTCTCAAGACCTACAAGAGAAAAGGCATCGTGACTTCGCGGTCGGCGAAGAGAGCTAGGACAGAAGAGACGAGCTCGACCGCACCTGCCCAGGTGGCCGTTGCCGTCGATGCCCCCTCTAACGTTGAGCCCGAAGTCCCCCGAGCCTCTTCAAGGAGCCCCCCGACCAAGATTTTTGCTTCAGAGGCTCATCCCGAGGGGGCACCAGGGGCCGAAAGGAGGAGGAGGAAGAAGACCCTGGCCCGCAAGAGTCGCAGCCACAAGGCTGCCATCGAGGGGGTCGACGGCTCCGAGGAAGATCTGGGGGAAAATTTCTTCAACAATAGAGATTTAATGAAGAGGCTAGTCGAAAGGTGCATTCTGCCCGAGGTCATCCACAGGATCATCTATGCTGATCCTGAGCAGTGGGTCTGGGACTCTCTGGGATCCTTTCTCGAGATAGGTCAATTCACTTTTTTCTTCTTCTTGCTTCTTTACTTAGTTTATTCCTTAGCTTTTATATTGACTCCCTGGCCGCTCTTGCAGATTGAACACCAGCTCTTCGCCAACGTCGAGGTGATGAAGAATGCCATGAAGGAGGCAACCCAGGTGGAGGAAGGTCGCCTGGCCGAGGCTGTCCACCTAAAAGAGAAGATCGTCAAGGTCGCAAGTCTCCAGGAGGCGTTGCAGGAGGAGGGGCAAACCTCATCCGACCTGAGGGCCGCTTTGAAGGAGGAAAGAAAGAAGCCAGAGGTCGAGGTCTCCGAGCTGAAGGTGCAGATCCCATCTCTAGTCTCGGAGGCAAGGGCCCGAGCAGTGGAGTTCAAGACCTCCTCCAAGATGGAGGATCTGCAGGTCCAGTTTGGCCAGGATGCCTTCATCAAGGGCTTCGAGCTCTGCCAAGAGAAGGTGGCCGGGAAGTTTTCCAAACTGGACCTCGGCTTTCTAGATGAGGCATCCAACGATGAAGCCAGACCTACCGAAGTCGCTGCCGGTCCTCCTCCAGTCGGAACCTCTTCGACTGCCATGGCTACCGCGATCGACCTTTCGGGGGCACCGAGCCCCTCCACTTCTGTCCTACAGGTCCGAAACCTCTAATTTTGTATTTTTTCTTTGTGGCAACTTTTTTTCATTTTCTTGTACTTAAAAACTATTTAATCAATGAAATCAGATTCTTCTTTACAGAGAGCTCCTTTTCTTTCTTCTCTTTTATTTTCTTGCACTGATTTGTGTTGTGACACTCTTGTTTCCCAACAACAGTGCTCTGCCGAAGCTCTTCCCCTACCGCAGGGGATCCCTTTGAAGTCCATGATTCGGGATCTCGAAAGGAAAGTTTGTCACTTGACGAAGAAATCAAAGAAGCTGGATGACGAACTTCACCGACTGAGGAAGAGCCATTCGAAAGTCACTGCGGAGGCTATTCACTTTCAGGACCTCCACAAAAAGGGTCTCATGGACTACACCCGGAGGAAGGCTGACTTCGTGATGAAGATTGAGGAACTCCGAAAATATGCCAGTGATCGAAGTCAAGCCGACCGCGATCGAGACTGGTCAAAGAAGTTCTCCGACCTTCAGAAGCAGCTGCAGGATGCCGAGGCCAACTACAACGCCTACCGAGTCGGCTGGTACGGGCAAGTAGAGAACTACCGAAGGAAGCTCAAGATGGCAACCGACAAAGTTGTCTGCCTTCAGAGGTAGTTGTCTGAGAGAGTCCAGTCCACCTCTACACAAGGCTCTAACGAGCTCCGCTCCTTGAGGGAGACCATGGAAGAACTATCTGTGGCCCTTGGGCAGGAGAAGGCCGAACTGCAGTGGCTGAAGATTCAACTGGCCTACGAGCAGCAGTTGGTCAAGGATGCCGAGGCGGAGTCCGAAGTTCTGAGGAAGAGGCTTCGGGAGTCGGAGGGTGAGAGTCGGTGGTTCCACCAGATGTATCAGGAGATGCTGTTAAGAAAGAAAGAACTAGAAGAAGAAGCCAAAAACTTAAAGCAATCCTTGATGATGGCTAGAACTGAGAGTTCGAAGTCTAAAGAAGTCGAGCTTCCTTAGAGCTTCTTTACCTTTTATTCTATGTATTCTTTCCTTTTCTTATCATTTTTCTTTTTTAGCCTTCAAAGGCTTTGTAATGTATACTTCACTAATGAAATGAAAAAAAAAATTTCATTACCTTGTCCATTCTGGCATTAAGTTATCGTTTACCGAACTTCTTTTATCTTTTGTCTTATTCAATGTTGACGTTGTTTGAAGGTTCTTGGTCGTTGCCGTGTTGATTCGTCCTTAGAAACTGGAGATTTTCGACAAGGGTTTTCTTCCTCGTTGAGATGAGGTCTCTTGAGTCTTGACCTTCAAAGGCTTTGTAATGCACACTTTACTAATGAAATGAAAAGAAATTTTTCTTATTACCTTGTCTATTCTTGCTTTGAGTTGTTGTTTACCGAGCTTCTTTCATCTTTTGTCTTGTTCGATGTCGACGTTGTTTGAAGGTTCTGGGTCATCACCGTGTTGATTTGCCCTTTTTGTTTGTGACCGTAGATCTTTTCGAGGCCATTTGAGTTTGACGCTTTCTCCCGGTGCTCGAACTTGAGGGCTCGAACTTCTTGTTTCCTTGAGATGATTCGATTAGCAAGTACTTGGATTGGATTGATCACTAGACCATCTGATCATAAGAGCAAGAAAGATTTAAAAACCCTTTCTTTTCATTCGATGGGGTGCTCTTATAGCGTGTTGGGGTGCCATGTGATTAGATCCCATGAAGAAGAAAGTGAAAGGAGAAAACTTACTTTCTTACAAAATTCAAGATCTTGAAACCTTAGGTGTTGTTGAATGTGATGCAAGTTGTGAAGAAGTTAGTTACATCTAATCTTGTTTAATCAAAAATATTTTGATTTAAAATCATAAAAAATTTAGATTTGATCTAAAAGATTTTATGATTTACATATGAAAATTATTTTCAAAATCTTAACCTTGTTGATGCAAAACTTAATTGAGAATTAAGTATAGAATCAATTAGATCTAGAATTATGAATTAAAGATCTAATATCATCCCCATTATATATGGGGGCATGGGTTAGCTCAAATCAGATCCTTTTAATTGGGTTAGATCCAAGGTTAGAATCAAAGAGTTAATGGACTAACTAAAGAAATTGATTAAATCTAATCAAATATTGAATTAGATTAAAACCAGAGTTTCTCTAGAACCAATACAATAGTTGTAGATGGTCAAGTCTATGTCTTTAATTAGACCAAATGTATATTGATTATGGCTCAGTGGTTGAACCCAAATCATTAGATTGGTCAAATCAAAACTAATTAACCAATTGATGTCTAAGATAAGTTCAGCATTTCGATTGATGGTTTTTAATTGGGAGTGGCTTACCTGACTATTTTGATGGTGTCTAAGGTAAGCTTAGCAGACCCTCTCATCGATATGATTTACCTGATCAATTTGATGGATTATGTCTTAATTAGATCACTAAGTGATTCGAGTTGACCCATATCATTAAGGTTGATTAGTGTGACTGATCTAGGTGCCAGTTCAACCAGCATTACCTTAATCCAATTCAATGACTTGGTGAAGTCAGTGGGAGGATTGTGGTTTACTAATTAATCTTTTTTCATCTCTTCTTGAAACTAATTATCAAATTTTTTAAATTATTAGATCCTTAAAATGAGCTAGTTATGAGGATAACTAGATCATAGCCTCCCATTAACATAAATGATAATGGGTCCATTATTTTTGATTGACATTGCAGGCACCATTCGTCTGGTGTTCTTTCTGAATAATAAAATTATCATTCATAATATGATGACTCTGTTATACTATCTGATGATGGTTGGGTTGATCAAATAATTTTCAGACCTGATCATTCATTAGTTAGTAATATTGAGTAGGTTCATGTTTATGGTTTGACCTAATCGAAACTTTTAGTGGAGGCCCATCGCCTATTAAAATAAAATTTGAGATAGAATTAATTACTAAAAATTATTTAAAAAAATAATTGGTTGAGAACATACCTATAGATGCATATAGGTTGATCGAGCCATCTTCAGACTTGTATGCAGTCTGTGTGCATTCTAGTACTCGCTAAAAAATTAAGGTAATTTTTTGAATTGGAGGTAGAGGCTACCAATTCATATAAAATAGTGGGAGAACTTTTAGACTAAAGTTCAAGTCTTTAGGCTTAATCAATTCATAAACATAGAGGTCATATATTTTTCCTTTAGTTATGGCGAGATGTCTGTTGCTCCATTCACTGTTTGACAATGACTTATTTATAGGATCCAACTTCGATAGATGGTATTGAAAGTTGTAAATAGTTCTAAAGCATGAATAGATCCTAAATATGATTATGGATCCAGCACTTAATATTCTCACATCTAAAATATGTGATGTGATCAAGGGCACTTATCAGAAGTGGCCACATGATCAAATCACTATGTGGTGTTTTTGAGAGCAGTAAAGAACATGAATTTAGTTATAAATTTGATGTTGCTCAGTGAGAGAAAATTCTTCAAATGTTGAAGGAGTTCTTTCACACATCTGAAGATTTGTCTTTAGTGGGGCAATAGTTTTTTGAGAAAGAAAAAGAAAAAGAAGGTGCAAAGAGTAATGCTTGGGTTAATGAGTCCGAACTGACAAAAGAGTCTAAGATTAACTTAGTCTGGTAAAGTCTCTTAATCCGAACAGGTAAAGGAAGAGAAATCAGCAAAGAGTTACTGGACAAGATACTTATATGGTAACATCTTATGATTTCTCTATCTGTGATACTACTATTTGGGTATTGGATATCAGAAGTCTATGCAAATTATTACAATGACTTCAGATTAGTAGAAAAATTGAAAACAATAAGAGGTTTCTGAATGTTAAAGATGGAAGTTATGTTCAAATCCTGATTTTAAGAATCATCGAGCCTATTTTCAATTCTAAGATTGTCGTTTCAGTAACTATCATTGTTGTCTAATGATTTGGTGATATCATTATGAATGATGTCAAAATCATATAGACAACTAAAGAAATGACATTTATGAATAGTCATAATTTGTTAGTGTATTGTACACAATCAAACAAACCCCCTAAAGTAGATAATGTCATGGAAGCCTATCTTTGGCAATTTAGGCTCAATCATATAAATAAGAATAGGATCAATAGGCAAAAATTTTTGGGGTCAATGATTGTGAATCATTGTCAATCTGTCAATCCTATCTCTTTAGTAAGATGAACAAGTCATCTTTTGTTGAAAAAGGTGAACGAGCCAATGATGTTCTGAATCTGATATATATTGATGTATTGGATCTACGAATATATTTGCCATAAATTTGGATTATTTGAAATATTAAAATAATTCTATAATGAGGTAAAAAAATGAACTGGAAAGAGCATTGAAACTCTTCGATCAGATCAAAGAGAAGAATATATTTTCAATGTGTTTTTTGATATACTTAGAAGAGAATAGGATTCTCTTTTATTGAAATCAATTTTGTTAGACATAGTTCGATCCATAATGGGTTTAAAAGTCTGTCAGTCTCTATTTAAGGTTATGCTCTTAAGACTGCTTGTTATATTCTGAACTGGATTCTAAATTAATCAGTTGCAAAGATTCGATATGAGATATGGATTAGGTATAAGCCAATACTTTCTTATATTAGGATTTGAGAGTGTTTGCTTTATATCGAGCATTTGCAGACCGATTAGCTTGGATCCTGGTCCTATATATATTATTTTGTAGGGTATCCCAAAGAATCTAGAGGATATAACTTCTACCATGCTAAAGAATAAGAGTTGTTTGGCATTTCTTTTAAAAAAATTATACCTTGATGAAGGTACTGATGCCTTTAATGTAGAACTTATGAAGTTCGACAGGTAGAAGAACCGACATAATCTGATGAACCCATAGAATCAGAGTTGATTAGATCAAACCTAGAATCCATTGTAGAGGCACCATTAAGAAGATCCGATAGAATACCACGTCCGACAAATAAAGACTTGAGTTTCTAGATTCAGGATATGAACTTGTTGAACTCGATGAGAACAACAAAGATCTGATCACCTACATGGATGCCATACAGAGGTCTAACTCTGATTAATGGCTTGGAGCCATAGAGTCCGTAATTGAGTCCATGAAGGTCAATGGTGTATGGACATTCGTTGATTCACTCGAAGGGTAAAGCCCATAGAGTGTAAAATGGATCTTCAATAGGATCAGAGTAGCGTAGATGAGAAGGTGGAGACCTAAAAAGCTCACCTGATTACCTAATGATATTGTCAACATTATGGTATTGACCATAACAAGATATTTTCTTTTATGGCAATGTTAAATATTTTGAAGTTGAAACATGCATTTTGATAAGTGATCAAAATGTATGGCTTTATTGAGAATGAAGAAGAACCCTACAAATACAAATGGGTTAATAGTTCTATGAGCATATTTTTTATCCTATATGTGAATGAAATTTTTTTAATCAGAAATGATATTTTTTACATTATAGAAAATAAAGGTTTCACTATTATTATTGCTCTCCATAAAGGATTTTGAGAAAAATATCTCTCATCCTAGTGATGAAGATTTATAAAGATAGATCTAAGAGGCTGCTTGGGTTTTTCCATTCCAACATACATAGGATGTTTATAAGTAGAATTTGTTCTATCATTACACCATGTATGAGATCGGATATGGTATACTCATTAAGGTAGTGAGTGGATACTTGCAAGATCCGGGTGAGAATCACTGAAAGGTCATCTTAAGTATTTGAGAAATACTAAGGATCGGTAACTCGATTATGAAGAATTTGACTTAAAACATATAGAGTATGACTTTAATTTTTAGTTGGACATAATAATAGCAAGAACATATCAGAATACATCCTTATCCTAAATAATAGAACAATTTGCTGGAATGGTTCCAAACAGAGCAATATAGCTAAATTCAAATTGCGAGGTAGAATGTATTGTAGCATTCGATGCTTACAAGAAAGTTATGTGATTGTACAGGTTCACTAACAAGCTAGGAGTCGCACCCTCCGATAATGGTCCTAATGTATTATATAGCATTGGAGCCATAGCTCATGCCAAAGAGCCAAAATCCCATTAGCTTACTAGACATTCTGCATCGCTACCACTTTATTCAGAAAAATCTGTTAAGGTGACGTCAATCCTTAGAAGATCGATAGAAAGGAGAATGTGATCAATCTATTTATTAAAGCCTCGGTATATAGGAGTTCTGAGATGATAAATCGAAGATGGATATATGATACTATACTGATTGACTTTAGTCCAAGTGGGAGTTGTTGGGAATTTTGTCCTAAAGTCAATCGTTCGACGATTGTGCTAATTATAAATGTATATGAATTGATAAATAATAAAAATTATTTGATATTTTTTATTACAAGGATACATCTTCTAATAAACTTCTATATTGTGATGAAGTCCTTAAGACTACTTTGATCGATAAAAAAAAATTTATCACGTAGTTCTTAAATTGGTTCGCGACCAAACGATACGCTATTACTAGGATAATAGCGAAATCAAGTGTAGGTCGTTGTGTGTCATATGCGTTGGTTGTTCTCATAACCAAATGGTATTGAAATACTGGTATGGCATATATGTGAGATGTAAATCATCACTGAACGTGACCAACTATGGAGCACTCTACTATCAAGGGTAGCTCGCGAAGGGTATGGGTATAAGTGTCCCTTCGACCTAAGATCATCACAGTGACTTGCAAGCAACTCACTATACTTTCATGTTAGACTAACTGAGTATTTAATTTAGTGATGGAAGATTTTTTGATATAGTCAAGTATTGTCAAGTCAGTGCATGAGTCAAGATGGGATAGACCCCTCTAAATTAGTAGGAGATAAGCATCAGTATATTTTAATTTAGCAGAACTTGGGCTCGGATAATCTATGTGATGGATCTGAAAAAGATTAAAATATAATGTGGATGACTTATCTAGGATTGATAGTTAAATCTTAGGTCATCCTTGAGCATTAGGTTCAAAGGGATAAATTATACAGTAACCATACACCAGTAGGTTCTTGAATGTTGCTTCGCCTTCATTCAAACTATCCGGACGTCGGGTCATCATTGCTAGATAGTTACATTGATTGATTCAGGAAGGTAATTTTGTGTTATTAGCTTAGGTTCAAACCTATGGGATCACACTCAAAAAAAGTTTCTGACTGATCATGTGGCTGATCAACGATTAAGAATCGTTCAAGGGCTTAATCATCAATTTGATTGATGGTTAACCTTATGCAAAAGTTATAATAAATTAATTCACCAAATATTAGTAAATTAATAAAAAATTAATTAATAATTAAATTACTAATTAGCTTAATTTAATTAAAAAAAGAGGATTAAATAAAATCTAATTGAATTGGATTCAATTAGATTTGACCCGATTAGGTTATGAGATGATCTAATTACTAAGGGAGAATTATCTCTGATTTGATCAGGATTTTAGTTCAATCAATTTTTTATTTAATTAAGATCTAATTAAAAATTTATAAATCTAACTAGATTAGATTTTATATATTTTATTTGGGTTAAACCAGATGTGATTTAGATTGGATTCAAATAAGGAAACTCACAGTCCTTATTGGAATAGGACTCTTCTTCCTGTACCATCCCAGATTGTATGCCATATATCTCCACACATAAAATTATTTTGTATAAAATTTTTTCACACCAAAGACTTGTTTCTCTTATTTATGTTACATCCAAATCTAATTTAATTTTGATAAAAAAAAAGATTCTAAAATTAGATTTTAAAATATTTCTTATCAGGAGAATCTGTTCTCATCCAGATCAACCTCTCCATGCCAATAATTTTTTTTTCATTATATATGTGATATTTTAAGAAGAGTTTTCATGGGAGATTAGCTAGAGAGCTAATTTACTATAAAAAAATATGGGAAGGGGTGTCCCATATTCTTTTGGCATGTGTTGAGATATGGAATTGTAAAGGAAAGCAGAATCCTATAAGAGTCCAGGATCATTAGGACTCTTCACCCTACCTCCTTACATGCCTATAAAAGAGACTTTTATAGTTTTTTTTGTATGTGTGAGATACTAGAAGAGATCTCTTCACATGTTAGATGTTTGGATGTGGTTCATCATATAAGAAATAGAGAGGAGAGTCCTCTTTCTTTTGGTGTGCGCAAAAATTTGAATTTCAGATTTTTGATTTTAAGGGTTTGGAAGGAGGAAATAAATTAAAAAAAATTATTTTTTTCTCTATCTTTCCTTTACCTCTTCATATTCTCTAGAAGTCTATCTTCAACCTTTGAAAAAATTCTAGAGATTTGAAGAAAAGATCTATATCAGCCAAGAAGAAGGTCTTCGCGCGAGCTAGCACTCTCGAGAAGACTGATCAGATCAGAGCTTCGAGTGGATTTTCTTTAGAGGTCGGATGCAAGTGCAGCTGTGAGCAACAAGCAAAGATCCTCTCTATCATGTCTCTCAATAGTGGAGATCATCGACCCATGATCAGGTATGGAGTTCTGAACTTAGATTAGAAGTAGATGTGATCCACTGCTCATATGCATGCATGCTGATTTTATCTTCAGATTATTTCAGATTTTATATGCAACATAATATGTCATAGATCCTAGAGTAGATTGATTTGATGATTAGATCATATACATGTTAGATTAATTTGACTAATATAGTTATCTTCCATGATAATTATTTAAAAAAGTTTCAAAATATATGCATGAAATCGCTTACGCATCCCAACACACAATCGTCAGACGATTGATTTTAGGACATATTTCCCAACAACTCCCACTTGAACTAAAGTCAATCAGTATAGTATCATATACCCATCTTTGATTTATCATCTCAGAACTCTTAGATATTGAGACTTTAGTAAATGGGTTGGTCAAGTTTTTCATTCTGTCGATCTTCTAAAGATTGACGTCGCCTTAACAGATTTTTTGAATAAGATGGTAGCGATGCAAAATGCTTAGTAAGCTAATGGGACTTCAGCTCCTTGGCATGAGTTATGACTCTGGTGCTGTACAATACACCAGGATCATCATCAAAAGGTGCCACTCCTAACTTGCCAGTAAACCTATACAATCGCATAGCTTCTTTGCGAGCATCGAATGTTGTAATGCATTCTACCTCACAATTTGAATTTGGCTATATTTTTCTGCTTGGAACCTTTCCAGTAGATTTGCTCCATTATTTAGGATAAAGATGTATTCCAACACATTTTTGCTATTATTATATCCAACTAAAAATTAGAGTCATACTTCATAAGTTTTAAGTTAAAATTTTCATAACTAAGTCACTAGTCCTTAGTATTTCTCAAATACTTAAGGATGACCTTCCAGTGATTCTCATTCAAATCATGCAGATATCCACTCACTACCCTAATGAGTATACCATATTCAGTCTTATACATGGTGTACATGATAGAATAAATTCTACTCACAAACACTCTATGTATGTTGGACTGAAAAAACTTAAACAGCCTCTTAGATCTATCTCTATATATCTTCATCTCTAGAATGAGAGATGCTTTTTCCAAATCCTTTATGGAGAATAATAATAATAGTGAAACCTTTATTCTCTATAATATAAGAAATATCATTCTCGATTAAAAAAATTTTATTCATATACAAAATAAGAAATACACTCGTAGAACTATTAACCCATTTGTATTTGCAGGGTTCTTCATTCTCAATGAAGTCATACATTTTGATCACTTATCAAAATACATGTTCCAACTCTAAAATATTTAGCATTGCCATAAGAAAAAATATCTCATTATGGTCAATACCATAATGTTGACAATATCCTTAGGCAACCAAATGAGCTTTGTAGGTCTCCACCTTCTCGTCTGCACTACTCTGATCCTATTGAAGATTCACTTACACTCTAAGGCTTTATCATTCGAGTGAATCAACGACTGTCCATACACTATTGATCTTTATGGACTTCATTCCAAACTCTATGGCTTCAAGCTATTAATCAGAGTCAGATCTCTACATGGCATCCATATCGGTGATCAAATTCTTATTGTTCTCATCGAGTTCAACAAGATGATGTTTCGAAACTAGATACCAGAGTACCTATCCGACGGATGCAGTACTCTACTAGATTTCCTTGATGGTGCTTTTACAATGGTTTCTGGATTTGATCTAATCAAATCCAGTTCTATGGGTTCACTAAATTGTGTCAGTTCTTCTATCTGTCGAACATCATAAGTTTCATATTAAAGATATCAGTACCTTAACCAAGGTACTTCTTTTCTGAAAGAAATACCGAACAACTCTTGTTCTTTAGCATGGTAGAAGTTATATCCCCTAGATTATTTGGAGTCACCCTATAGAATAATATATATAGAATCGAGATCCAAGCTAATCAGTCTACAATTGCTTGACATAAAATGAACACTCTCAAATCTTAAGGTAAGAGAATATCGACTTATGCCTAGTTTGAAGGAAAAATCGCCTTTTTCCTTATAGGATCTTCCATATCTAATGAGATCTGGGATGAAATATTTAAAAAAAAATATATATCCTATGATATTTTAGATCTATGATCTATTAGATCTGATTCTTATTATCTGATATTTAATCTAAAATTAAATCTAAAACTTGACGATTAGAGAAATACCTCTAGGGTAACTAGATTACCCTGTAGATGATCGCAGCAATGCCCGAGGTTCAAAAATAGTCACACAGATGTCTGGCCTCTATCGGTATCCACTCAAGAGGATCTGGATCATCTTCTCCTTGTAAATCTCTGCTCCAAAAATTAGATCTGAATTTGATCTGAAAGATCTTCAAAAGATCTTCTGAAGCTGGAGCAGCAGCTTCTCGACAAATCCCTGCAGCCTTCTGATCAGGGAGCCACCACGCCTTGGACAAGCACCAGACGGATGCCCAACTTCTTGAACATGAAGAGGGGAGAGAGAGGACAAGAGGGGGTGTAGAGAAGTGGAGGGATATCAGGCTTTTACTTGGTATTGAGCAAATTCTCTAAGCCCTAGGCGCAGATAAGGTTTAAATAAACCCTACTACGCCATGCAGTGCCACATCATTCGACCAATCAAAAAATTTCAATTAATTCTGAAAAAATTTTGATTGGTGGAGTGATGTCATCTGATTATATCAGATAAGAACCCCACCAAACCTTCCTACTGTTGGTGCCAACACTGGATAAACATAGTGAGATTGGCGTCGAACAGTTTGAGTCGATCAAGACATAGAGTCCTCATCTCATGGGACTCTATCCTTATCCACTTGGGGCGCACGCCCAATCTGATCTTGGCACCCACTTTGAGGCCTAATTTAGTAGGTGGACACTTCACAAAAACTCTTCAATGACCTCTTGCCAAGTGGCCTTCAGTTCAAGATCCATAAGTCAACGTTTGACCAATGTCCTAAAACGAAAATGGCAGGTAACAGGAATTGGCAGGTGTTGTCTTAAATTCATCTCATGAATTAAGACAAGACTTTTTTGAGCTAGACTGGCTCCAGTCAGATTGAGAAAAATCTTCTCAAGATTCTCTGGGTGAGTCAAATCATATTTAGCTTAATCGAGATGAAAAAGATTGCATGAGGAAAAAGTTAGGCTCAATCGTGTGCTAGCACGATTTTCTTGAACCTAATTGGATCTAATCCAAATCAATCGAACTGGACTAGCTCAATTGATGACATCCAGACCCTAACTCTTATTTGTGTGATCCAGTTAGGTTCATTTCTGTATGGTAATGAGACATGTCATGATCTCATCATCGACATCATCGAAACTCTTTTCGATGGATCAAAACTCTTCTGATTCAGAAAATTAGAATGATCGATCATCAAGATCATTCTAATTGCTCCCAAAATCTACCAGTGACATCTAGCAGTATATGATGACAACCCATCAGAAATGAAGATGAACCTCTCGGTGCAGCTACCTGTGTGATTGAGTTCTTCTATCATGAGTTCCGACTGAATTAGAGTTAAGGTGAACTCGTCAAACCCAACATCAGTCATATGAATCAATCGATCAATCCAAGTCCGATCTGAAACCTTAATGGAAAACTCTTTTCCATTATTTCACTCTGCCATGGCCATGGGCTTAAGGACTCGATCTTTCTATGATCATAGGACTACTCCTCTTATCTATCGAGGTTGATAGATTCCATCTTGGTGCAATCTGGTTCCTACAATGAATATGCTACAGCCAACATACACCTCAGGATTCTGAATGGCTAGGAGACCGAGTTATGGTGTAGTCAAACTATAACACACTCAAGATGAACTATCGATGTACCTCAGGTCAAAGAACTAGACACACAACTGCAGCATCGAGCTAGTCATCGACGAGAAGGTAGACTTTCTTATGACTGCTCGAGGTGGTCATACTCAGTACTCTCGTTCTCAATAAATATCTGTACTCTCATTTTGGTATCTCTACACCATAGACTCAAGACTCATCTACCCTAAGAAAGTGATCGTACACCAACCTTCCAGATCGATCACCATCCTCATGATGATCCTATGGTCAGGAGCTGTTTATGAGTTAGTTATGTAAATTCATGCCTTAAATTTTCAACTCTTGAAAATATGAATTAACATTCCTACTAACTCAAATGATATATCATAGACATAATGTACATAATGTGATAGTAGAATAATCATTTTATTCATTTATAGTCAAAATTATAAATTTGCCCTTACATTTGTACAAGAATGTGTCAGCCAATCTGGCATCTAGGGCACACATCTAACAAACTCCCACTTGACCTAATGCCAATTGGCTACATATCTAAGTCCCATCTTCTCAAGATGGGCTTCGATCTTCTACTGGCCTAATGGCTTTGTCAGTGGATCTGCCATATTGTCTGTGGAGTCGACTCTCTTAACCTCGACATAACCTTTTTTGAGGTAATCACGGATCAGATGGAATCGCTGCTCGATATACTTGGACTTCTGGTGAGACTTTGGCTCCTTAGCTTGGGCTATGACACCATTATTGTCGCAGTAAAGAGGGATGGCATCCGATGACATCACTCTAAGCTCTGCAGCAAACTTCTTATACCAGAATTCCTCCTTCGCACCTTTCGATGCAGCAATATACTCTGCCTCCATGGTGGAATCAGCAATCACCGTCTGCTTGAAACTCTTCCAGCTAACTACACCACCATTGCAAATGAACAGACTCCCAGATGTCGACTTTCGATCATCTATATCAGACATAAAGTCTGAGTCTGTAAATTCTTGAACCTGGAGTTCTCCATTCTCAAAGATTAGAAACATATCCTTAGTCCTTCTCATGTACTTAAGGATACATTTCATAGAAGTCTAGTGCTCTTCGTCTGGATTCGACTGATATCTGCTTGTGACACTCACAGCATGGGCTATATCAGGTCGTGTACATAGTATGGCATACATGAGGCTCCCTATTGTGGAAGCATAAGGGATCTTGCTCATGCATTCAATCTCCTCAGGTGTGCTAGGGCATCTTCTTGGAGAGATGAATGCCATGTCTAAAAGGTACTAAACTTCTTTTGGAATTTTCTATGCTAAATCTTTTTAGCACCTCCTCTATGTACATCTTTTGTGAAAATCCCAGCATCCTATTTGGTCTATCTCTATAGATCTTAATACCCAGTATAAAGGATGCCTCTCCTAGATTTTTCATAGAAAACTCCTTAGACAACCATATTTTGACTGAGGTCAACATGAAAATATCATTTCCAATTAGGAGGATGTCATCTATGTACAGTACGAGGAAGACAACTGTACTCCCACTAACCTTCTTGAACACACATGGTTCCTCCTCGTTCTTGATGAAATCAAATATTTTGATCACATCATTGAAACGAGTATTCCAGCTCCAAGATGTTTGCTTAAGTCCATAAATGGACCTTTGCAGCTTGCAGATCTTGTGATCATCATCACTGGATATGAAACCAAGCGATTGTTTCATATAGATATCTTCCTCAAGATATCCATTTAAGAACGTCGTTTTCACGTCCATTTGCCATATTTCATAATCGAAATAGGCTGTAACAGCAAGCAATGTATGGATAGATTTTAGTATGGCTACGGGCGAAAAGATATCCTGATAGTCAATGCCTTCGCGCTGACTAGAACCTTTCGCTATGAGCCTAGCCTTGAATGTCTCCACATTCTCATCTGCACCTATCTTTCTCTTGAAGATCCATTTACACCTAATAGGTACAATACCTTCAGGTGGATCTACCAAGATCCAGACTTGGTTTGAGTGCATCAAGTCAATTTCTGATCTCATTGCCTCTAACCATTTCTCGGAGTCGATATCTGATATTGCCTCGTCATAGGTCTTGGGGTCATCACCATGAGCCCCATTTTCTGTGAGGAACATTTCCTCTACTTCCTCTTGTATAGTACCTAAGTACCTTTTAGGAGGATGAAAAATCCTAATCGATCTATGAGGTAGAAGAAGTTATGTTAGGACTAGTTCTAATTGATTGGGTTCCTCAGGTTCTTTAGCTCGTTGCTCTTGGGAGACATTCTCCTTGAGCTTAATTATTCTTCTGATGCCACCATCTTGAATAAACTATTTTTCAAGAAAAATAGCATGTCGATTCACAATCACATTGTGATCTTCTGGAATATAGAAATAGTATCCTAATGACTCTTTAGGATATCCTATGAACCGAGCTCTAAAAGACCTGAACTCTAACTTGTCTGCCTACTGTCTCTTGACATGAGTCGGATAACCCCAAATTCTGAGATGACTCAGACTTGGCTTCTTACCATGCCATATCTTATACGGTGTGGTAGGAATGGATTTAGAGGGAACCCTATTCAATACATATATTGCTGTCATGAGATAATATTCCCAAAGAAACTCAGGGAGGTCCATGAAGCTTATCATGGAACGGACCATATCTAATAGGGTCTGATTCCTCCGTTCTGAAATCCCATTGAGTTGTGGCATTTCAGGTGAAGTCCATTGAGAGACTATGGCATTATCCTTAAGATAGTCTAAAAACTCCCGACTAAAGTATTCACCTCCTCGATATGATCGAAGAACCTTAATGGGCTTTCCTATTTGTTTTTCTACTTCATGTCTGAATTCTTTAAACTTTTCAAAGACTTTAAATTTGTATTTCATTAGAAACACATATCCGTACCTAGATATATCATCGATGAAGGTAATAAAGTAGACATAGTTGCCTCTAGCCGGCACATCAAATGGGCCGCATACATCTGTATGTACTAGGGCAAGTAGGTCTATGGCCCTTTCCCTATGTCCTGTAAAAGGGAGCTTGGTTATTTTGTCTTGAAGGCATGATTCACAAACTGGATATGACTCAAAAGTCAACGAACTCAATAGCCCGAATTTCTCCAATTTGTTAACCCTGTCTTTCGCTATATGACCTAGCCTTAGGTGCCACAAATATCTATCATTTAGACTATCTCTATGCTTTTTTATTCCTATGGCATTCATATTTTGCTCGTTATTAAATACAGATACATCAATATGTAGCTGATAGAGACCATTAATAAGAAAACCATTTGCAACTTTAATATTTTCATAAAATATGTTACAATGGTTCTTATAAAAGCTAATCACATAGCCTTCTGGTGCTAAACATAAAACAGAAATCAAATTTCTGCTTGCTGCAGGCACATAATAACAGTCTCTAAGAACTAAATCTAATCCTAACGGTAATCGCAGAGGGTAGGTTCCCACGGCTACAGCAGCAACTCTTGCTCCGTTCCCAACGTGTAGGATCATATTCCCATCCCTCAGTCTCTTGCTCTCCTCAAGACCCTACATAGAAGTGCACAAATGAGCACTAGAATCAGAGTCAAGTACCCAACTGGATGCAGAAGAAACCATAAGATTAGATTCTATAATGAGCATACCTCCAGAAGGACCATCCTTCTTGTTCTTCAGGGTGGCCAGGTACTGAGGATAGTTCCATTTCCAATGGCCGTCTGAATTGCAGTGAAAATATTTTTCCTTTTCAGCAGCCTTCCTCTTCGATTCCATCTTCTTCCTTTTCCCATCCACCTTCTACTTCTTCGCAGATTTTTTCTTCTTTTCAAAAGACTTTCTCTTGAAAGAAGTCCGCTTCACAGTAAGGACTAAGCCTTTTGAACCCTTCAAAGAAAGCTCAGCCGTAACCAACATGTTCATTAACTCAGTCAAGGTATACTACATCTTATGCATATGAAAGTTCATAATGAACTGACCATATGCATCAGACAAGGACTGAAGGATCACATCAATCTAAAAATCCCTATCTAAGATGACACCGAGCTTCTCAAGCTCCTCAAGGTTCTTGATCATTGTCAAACAATGATCTTGGACTGACTGCCCATCATGCATTTTAGCCTTAAAAAGCCTTTGGCAGACTTGATACTTGGCTGCGCGACTTTGTTCACCAAACAACTCTTATAGGTGAGCCAACATTTGGCGGGTAGTCATAATATTCTCATGCTGGCGCTGCAAGTCATCAGACATGGCATCCAACATGTAGTATCTGGCTTTGTTATCGTCATCCGTCCACTTTTTCAAAGATGCTCTCTGTTCAGTAGTCAGACGTGCTGGTATGGTAGGTGGGTCCTGATCCAAGACATGAGTCAGTTTCTCAAAATTCAGAATAATTCTGTAGTTCCTCAATCAGTCTTTGAAATTAGGTCCAGTCAATCTGTGGGTGTCTAGTATTTTGGTCAGGGGGTTGGATGCAGACATGTTTTCTGTAGAGAGTCAAAAGTTTCTAGTTAGATTTTGTAATCAGACTTAATCAATTTATTTAGGAGTTTTATTTTTAAATAAATTAGGCTCAGACTATTTTCTCAGATCTCTACACTCCCTAGGTAGAGATGTGAAAATCTCCGTGATTAGTGATTTTTAGTGGGTGGTGCGGTCTCACCGACTGACTCACCACCTCACCTAACAGTTATTGGTGATGGGTCAACTGATGAGTGGACAACTCTTGTCCAATGATTCTCTAATCATGGTGCACCCAAAACTTAGTCTCTAATTCATGAAGCTCACCGTGCCCGAAATATTGCTCCAATCTTTAGTTAAGTCAAACCCACCATTTGCACGAATTAGATTCCTGATTTGGTCCATCACCGTATCTGAAATATTGAGCACAACCCATCCTCTAATTTGTAGGATCCAATGCCTAATGGACATGGTTGCATCTTTTCGATGCAACTGAGCCACTGTAACCAGTCGAGAACAATCAACCCCGGGAAGGGCCCGCACATCCACAATGGTGGAAGATCTTAGACTTAATATTTTCTTAGGAAGATTTGATTTAGGTCTCATTAAACTTGACTTGACATAGTCATAAAAATTATGACTAACCTAGTGACATGGGCTAGCTCGAATTGTTAGCCACCTCAAATCAGAATTAGATCGGCACATATGGCCAGGTAAGTGAGACTGATGGAAGGGATTAGCCATTAACTTGACAAGAACGTATTCGAGTCGAGTAGCTCCCAATTAAAAACCAGTCGATCGCATCTGCCCAACTTACCTAAGACACCAAATTGTCAAATCAGAATCAATTGGGTTAGTCTGCAATCCAAGCTCTAACTACTGAGCTAAATTAGGTCTTAACTTGATCGAGTCACATGTGAATGTGATTCAACCTTGACCTAGACTTAATCCTATTATGCTGGTCAATTATTAGCTTTCATGATCCCACCTAACTAACTTTTGATTCAGTTTGATCAACCGCTAGATCTAATTGAGCTACCCAAGCCTGAACCCAATTTTATGAAAATGACTTAGATCTGAAATTTTTAATTTTAAACCTAATTTAATTTCATAAGCTTAATTCATTAATTAAGTCTTGGGTTCATAAATAAAATATGTAAAATAAATCCTAGGATTTCAGAATCTAGAGTTTTGTAGAAAAATAAGTTTGATTTCTGATTAAGGATGAACGCGCAGCACCCCTACACACCATAAAAATACCCCATTGAATGGGAGGAGAGGGTCTTAAACCCTACTTTGTTCTTATGACCGGACGGCCATGAGGAATATCTTAATCAAAAATATTAATTTAACTACAAAACTAGTTAGATCTAAGTTACATATTACATATATAATTTCAGATCTAACTTATACATACTTTGCATACATCTCATGTATTAAAATCTGATCTAATTATTATACTTTCAGATCTGATACATCACATGTAACATCTAAAAAATAAGATTTAAATTAAACTATTCAATATAAAATCTATTCTAGATAGTTACTAGAATAATTCTACAACTAGTCTAGGCATGCAGCAGATCAATCTTATGAATTAATTAAATTTTATTTTTTATTTTTTGATCTGAATATAATATTTATAATATCAAAAAATTAGAGAATAAATTAGATCTAATTTATATTTTAATCATATTAAAATATAAAACTTCAAGACTATTCATAGTTTAAACTATTCCTAGTCTAGTCATGCATTTCATACTTGTTAGATCTACTAAGATTTAATTTTAAATTTTTTGATTTTAGATCCAATCACATCTGATGTGACATTTGAAATCCATTAATATCAAATAAATAAAAATAAAAATCAGATCTAAAATAGATCTGAAATAGAACCATCAACCTGGCTCTGATACCAGTTGAAGAAAAAATCACCTTTTCCTTGTAGGATCTTCCAGATCTAATGAGATCTGGGATAGAATATTTTAAAAAAAAATTATCCTATGATATTTCAGATCTAAGATCTATTACATCTAATTCTTATTATCTGATATTTAATCTAAAATTAAATCTAAAACTTGAGGATTAGAGAAATACCTCTAGGGTAACTAGATTACCCTGTAGATGATCGCAGCAATGTCCGAGGTTCAAAAATAGCCATGCAGTCACCTAGCCTCTATTGGTATCCACTCAAGTAGGATCTAGATCATCTTCTCCTTGTGAATCTCTGCTCTAAAAATTAGATCTGGATCTAATCTGAAAGATCTTCAAAAGCTGGAGCAGCAGCTTCTCGACAAATCCCTACAGCCTTCTGATCAGGGAGCCACCATGCCTTGGACAAGCACCAGATGGATGCCCAACTTCTTGGACGTGAAGAGGGGAGAGAGTGGATCAGAGAGAGGTTGGAGAAGTGGAGGGATATTAGGCATTTGCTGGGTATTGAGCAAATTCTTTAAGCCCTAGGCACAGATAGGGTTTAAATAGACCCTGCTGTGCCATGCAGTGCCACATCATTCGACCAATCAAAAAGTTCTAATTAATTTTGGAAAAATTTTGATTGGTGGAGTGATATCATCTGATCATATCAGATAAGAATTTCACCAAATCCTCCTACTGTTGGTGCCAACACTGGATAAACACAGTGAGATTGGCACCCAATAGTTTGAGTCGATCAAGGCATAGAGTCCTCATCTCATGAGACTCTATCCTTATCCACTTGGGGTGCACGCCCAATCTGATCTTGGTGCCCACTTTGAGGACTAATTTAGTAGGTGGACACTCCATAAAAACTCTCCAATGACCTCTTGCCAAGTGGCCTTCAGTTCAAGATCCACAAGTCAACGTTTGACCGATGTCCTAAAATGAAAATGGCAGGTGACAGAAATTGGCAGGTGTTATCTTAAATTCATCTCATGAATTAAGAGAAGATTTTTTTGAGTTGGACTAACTCTAGTCAGACTGAGATAAATCTTTTCAATATTTTTTGGGTGAGTCAAATCACATTGGCTCAGTCGAGATGAAAAAGATTGCACGAGGAGAAAGTTAGGCTCAATCATGTGCTAGCATGATTTCTTGAACCTAATTGGATCTAACCAAATCAATCGAATTGGGCTAGCTCAATTGATGACATCCAGATCCTAACTCTTATTTGTGTAATCCAGTTAAGTTCATTTTCATATGGTAATGAGATATGTCGTGATCTCATCATCGACATCATCGAAACTCTTTTCGATGGACCAGAACCCTTCTGATTCAGACAATTAGAATGATCGATCATCAAGATCATTCTAATTGCTCCCAAAATCTACCAATGATATCTAGCAGTATATAGTGGCAACCCATCAGAAATGAAGATGAACCTCTCGGTGCAGCTACCTGTGTGATTAAGTTCTTCTATCATAAGTCCCGATTGAATTAGGGTTAAGATGAACTCATCAAACCCAACATCAGTTATATGAATCAATCGATCAATCCAAGTCCGATGTGAAACCTTAATGAAAAACTCTTTTCTATTATTTCACTCTACTATGGCCATGGGCTTAAGGACTCGATCTTTCGATCATCATAGGACTACTCCTCTTATCTATCGAGGTTGATAGATCCTATCTTGGTGCAATCTGGTTCCTATAATGAATATGCTACAGCCAACATACACCTCAGAATTTTGAATGGCTAGGAGATCGAGTTATAGTGTAGTCAAACTATAACACACTCAAAGTAAACTATCGATGTACCTCAGATCAAAGAAACTAGACACATAGCTGCAGCATCGAGCTAGTCATTGATAAGAAGGTAGACTTCCTTATGACTGCTCGAGGTGGTCACGCTCAGTACTCTTGTTCTCAATAAATATCTATACTCTCACTCTAGTGTCTCTACACCGTAGACTCAAGACTCATCTATCCTAAGGAAGTGATCGTACACCAACCTTTCGGATCGATCACTATCCTCATGATGATCCTATGGTCAGGAGCTGTTTATGAGTTAGTTATGTAAATTCATGCCTTAAATTTCCAACTCTTAAAAATATGAATTAATATTCCTACTAACTCAAAGGATGTATCACAGACATAATGTACATAATGTGATAGTAGAATAACCCTTTTATTCATTTATAGTCAAAATTATAAATTTGCCCTTATATTTGTACAAGAATGTGTCAGCCAATCTGGCATCTAAAGCACATATCTAACATAGTCCATATCTCATATAGAGTCCTTGCGACTGATTAGTTCGAAATCTAGCTCAGAACATGACAAATAGTCTTAAGAGTATAACCTCAAAAAGAGACTGACAGACTTGCAAATCCCATCATAGATCGAATCATGTCTAACAAAGTCAATTCCAATAATAGAGAATCCTTATTCTCTTTTAGATTTGTCAAAAACTCATCGGAAGGGCATTCTCTTCTTTGGTCTGACCAAAAAATTTTAATACTCTTTCCAATTTATTTCTCTATTTTATTATGAAATTATTTAAATATTTTAAATAATTTAAATTTATGATAAATATATTTGTAGATCCAATACATCAATATATATCAGACTTAGAACATCATTGGCTTGTTCACTATTTCTAGTAAAAGATGACTTGGTCATCTTATTAAGGAGATAGAATTAACAGGTTGACAATGATTCACAATCATTGATTTCAAGAATTATCTCCTATTGATCCTATTCTTATTTATATGACTGAGCCTAAATTATCAAAGGTAGGCTTTCATGACATTATCTACTATAGAGAGTTTGTTTGATTGTGTACAATACACTAATAGGCTGTGACTATTCATAAATGTTATTTCTTAGTTTTTCATATGATTTTGACATCATTCGTAATGATATCACAAAATCATTAGATAATAGTGACAATCACTAAAATATCATTATTGAAATTAAAAATAAGCTCGATGATTCCTAAAATCAAAATTAGAACATAACTTTCAACTCCAATATTCAGAAACTTCTTGCTATTTTTAAATTTTCTACTAACTTGAAGTTGTTGCAACAATTTGCATGGACTTTTGACATCCAATATCTAGGTAGTAGTGTCACAGACAAAAGAAATCATAAGGTGTTATTATATAAGTACCTTGTTTAGCAACTCTTTGCTGATTTCTCTTCCTGTTCGGATCAAAAAAATTTATCTAACCAAGTTAACCTTAGACTCTTTTGTCAGTTCAGGCTCCTCAGCCCAAGCATGACTTTCTTGCATCTTCTTTTTCTTTCTCAAAAGATTGTTCTCCCACTGAAGATACATCTTCGGAGATGGAAAAGAACTCCTTCAATATTTAAAGAATTTTCTTTCATGGAGCATCATTGAATTTACAACTAAATTCATATTCTTTGCTACTCTCAATAACAACACACGGTGATATGATCATTTGACCACTTCTGATAAGTGTCTTTGATCATATCATATGTGTTGGATGTGAAAACTTCAGGTGCTGGATCCATAATTATATGTAGGATTCATTCATGCTTTAGAACTATTTACAACTTCTGATACTATCTATCGAAGTTGGGTCCTATAAATAAGTTACTGTCAAATAATGAATGGAGCAATGGACATCTAGCCATAATTGAAAGAAAAACATAAGATCTCTATATTTATGAATTGATTAAGCCTAAAGACTTAAACTTTAGTCTAAAAATTCTTCCACTATTTTATTCTATTTGATAGCCTCTATCTCCAATCCAAAGAATTACTCTAATTTCTTAGTGGGTACTAGAATCCACACAGACTGCACATGAGTCCGATTTTAGTCAGCTCACCCATATACATCTATGGGTAGGTTCTTAACCATTTATTTCACTAAATAATTTTTAGTAATTGATTTAGCCCCAGGTAACTTTTTAGTTGACTTTGATCTTCTCTGCAAGCCCTGATTAGGTCCAACCATTAACATGATTATACTTACAAATCCAACTATTAAATAATTAGACCCAACTTTGGCTTGCTAACCTGACCACTTGACAAAGAAACTCGACTAAGTCATCATATTATTGAATGATAATTCCAATAGCAGATGAACACCAGGCCTTTGGGTCTTCAATGATCATCATACTAATGGATCCATTATCACCCAACTTAATGGGAGGCTATGATCTAGTTATCCCCATAACTAGCTCATTTTAAGAACCTAATAAATTAGAAGATTTTAATCAATTTAGAGAAGAGATGAGAAGAGATCAACCAGTAAATCACAATCCTCTCATTGACTTCATCAAGTCATTGAATTGGATTAAGGTCATGCTAGTTGAACTGGCACCTGATCAGTCACACTGATCAACCTTAATGGCATAGGTCAATTCGAATCACTTAATGATCTAATCAAGATATAATTCATCAAATTGATCAGATAAGTGAGATCAGTGGGAGGGTCTACTAAGCTTACCTTAGATACCATCGAAATGGTTAGATAAGCCGCTCCTAATTAAAAACTACTGGTCGGAATGCTGAACTTACCTTATACACCAATTGATTAATTAGTTTTGATTTGACTAACCTAATGATTCAGGTTCAACCACTGAGCCATAATCAAGGTCTATTTGGTCTAATCAAAGACATGGACTTGACCATCTACAACTATTGTATTGGTTCTAGAGAAATTCTGATTTTAATCTAATTCAATATTTGGTTAGATTTAATCAATTTCTCTAGTTAGTCTATTAACTCTTTGATTCTAACCTTAGATCTAATCTAATTAAAAGAACCTGATCTAAGCTAATCCATGCCCCCATATTTTATGCGAATGTTATTAGATCTTAAATCATAATTCTAGATCTAATCGATTCTATACTTAATTCTCAATTAAGTTTTGCATCAACATGGTTAAGATTTTGAAAATAATTTTCACATGTAAATCATAAAATCTTTTAGATTAAATCTAAATCTTTTATAATTTTAAATTAAAATAATTTTGATTAAACAAGATTAGATATAACTAACTTCTTCGCAACTTGCATCACATACAACAACACTTAGGGTTTTAAGATCTAAGGTTTTGTAAGAAAGTAAGTTTTCTCCCTTCGCTTTCTTCTTCATGGGATCTAATCACATGGCACCCCTACACACCATAAGAGTACCTCATCGAATGGAAAGAGAAGGCCTTCAAACCCTTCTTGCTTCATGACTGGATGGCCTGATAATCAATCCAATCTAAGTACTTGCAAATCGGATCATCTAATCTAATCACATATCATATATGTATTAATTTAGATCAAATCTAAATTATATCAAATCTAATTATAATCTTAGATCACATCTAAATTAGATCATAAATATCACATGCATGATATAAAATCAGATTTTATCAAGAAACAGTACAAATCAGGATAACCTTTTCATTATAAGGGATAAACCCTACAGTAGGACAACCTTATATCAGTTTGTGTTCAACCATTAATTAAATTTAGATCAAAATATTATATATCAGATCTAAATAAAATTAAAATTTAGATTTAATATGCACATAAATCATATCATAACGAACCTAGGCTCTGATACCACTATTGGGATGCATAGGTGATTTCATGGATATATTTCAAAATTTTTTCGAAAAATTACAGCGAAAGATAACTAGATTAATCAAATTAATCTAACATATATATGATCTAATCATCAAATTAACCTACTCTAGGATCTATGATATGTTATGTTGCGTATAAAATCTGAAATAATCCGAAGATAAAATCAGCATGCATGCATATGAGCAGTAGATCACGTCTACTTCTAATCTGAGTTTAGAACTCCATACCTGATCATGGGTCGACAATCTCTGTTGTTGAGAGACATAATGGAGAGAATCCTTGCTAGTTGCTCATAGCTACACATGTATCCAATCTCTACGAAAAATCCACTCGAAGCCCCAATCTAATCGATCTTCTCGGGAGTGCTCGCTCGTACGAAAATCTTCTTCTTGGCTGATCTAGATCCTTTCTTCAAATCTCTAAAATTTTTTCAGAGATTGAAGATAGACTTCTATAGGATATGAAGAGGTGAAAAAAAGATGAAGAAGAAAATAATTTTTTTCTAATTTATTCTCTCTTCCCAAAGTCTTAGAATCAAAAATTTGAAATTCAAGTTTTTGCGCACACCCTAAGAGAGAGGATCCTCCTCTCTATTTTTCACACTATGAACTATGCCCAAATTTCTACCACATGAAGAGCTCTCTTTTGGTATCTTACACATACAAAATAAACCATAAAATCTCTTTTTATAGGCATGTTAGGAGGTGGGGTGAAGAGTCCTAATGATCCTAGACTCTTACAAGATTCCA
Source organism: Elaeis guineensis (assembly GCF_000442705.2). Classification (NCBI taxonomy): domain Eukaryota; kingdom Viridiplantae; phylum Streptophyta; class Magnoliopsida; order Arecales; family Arecaceae; genus Elaeis; species Elaeis guineensis. The sequence continues at coordinate 84,250,204 of NC_026002.2, forward strand.
CCTCTTTTTACAATTTCACATCCCAAAATATGTCAAAAAAAATGAGACACCCCTTTCTATATTTTTTTCATAGTAAATCAGTTCTCCACTAATCTCTCATAAAAAATCTCCTCAAAATGTCACACATATAAGGAGAAAAAAAATTATTGGCATAGAGAGGTTGATCTGGATGAGAACAGATTCTCTTAATAAAGAATATTTTGAAATCTAATTTTAAAATCATTCTTTTATCAAAAATAAATTAAATTTTGCTGTGAGATAGATAAGGGAAAGGACTCTTTGGTGTCAAAAGATCTCACACAAAATAATTTTGTGTGTTGAGATATAGACATGCAATCTTGGTTGGCGTAGGGAGAAGAGTCCTATTCCAAGAAGGACTCTTAATTTCCTTATTTGAATTCAAACCAAATCACATCTAGTTTAATCTAAATAAAATATATGAAATCTAATATAATTAGATTCATAAATTTTTAATCAAATCTTAATCAAATTAAAAATTGACTGAACCAAAATCCTGATCAAATTAGGGATAATTCTCCCTTAGCAATTCGATCATCTCATAATCTAATCGAGTCAAACCTAATTGAATCTAATTTAATTAGATTTTATTTAATTCTTTTTACTCAATCAAATTAAGCTAATTAATAATTTAATTTTTAATTAATTTTTTATTAATTTACTAACACTTGGTGAATTAATTTATTATAATTTTTGCGTAAGGTTAACTATCAATCGAATTGATGATTAAGCCCTTAAATGATTCTCAATCGTTGATCAGTCACATGATCAGTCAGAAATTTTTTTTGAGTTGATCCCATAGGTTCGAACCTAAGTTAGTAGTATAAAAATATTTTTCTGAACCAATCGATGTAACCATCTAACAATGGTGACCCGACATCCAGATAGGTCGAATGAAGGTGAAGCAACATTCAAGAACCTATTGGCGTATGGTTACCGTATAATTCATCCCTTAGATCTTAATGCTCGAAAATGACCTAAAATTTAACTGTCAATTTTAAATAAGTCATCCACATTATATTTTAATCTCTTTTAAATCTATAACATGGATTATCCAGATCCAAATTTTGCTAAATTGATATACACTGATGCATATCTCCTACTAATTCAGAGGAGTCAATCCCATCTTAACTCACACATCAACTTGACAAGTACTTGACTGCATCTAAAAAACTTTCATCACTGAATTAAAAACTCAGTTAATCTGACATCAAAGTACAGTGAGTTGCTTGTAAATCACCATGGTGATCTCAGGTCGGAGGGACACTTATACCCATACCCTTCGCGAGCTACTCTTGATAGTAGAGTGCTCCGCAGTTGGTCACATTTAGTGATGATGTAGTCTTACATCTCACCTGCATGCTATACCATTTGATTATGAGGACAATCAGCGTATATGGCACACAACGATTTACACTTGATATCGCTATCATCCTAGTAATAGCGTATCGTTTGGTCATAAACCTGTTTAAGGACTACGTGATAAATCTTCCTTTATCGATCAAAGTAGTCCTAAGGACTTCATTACAATATAGAAGTTCGTTAGAAAATATAATCTTGTGATAAAACATATCAAATAACTTTTATTATTTATCAATTTATATATATTTATAATTAACACAATTATCACACGATTGACTTTAGGACACATTTTCCAACAGATCTATGCATCTCATGCAACATAACAATTATGTTAAATTCTATGCACTTAATCAGGCCACTAATTTTTAATCTTTTAATCTTAAGTTATAGATCTAATCATAGCTTTTAGATTAAACATAAAAAACAATCTTAATTAAAGTATAAAAATAGATCTAATTTAAAACATACTGATCATATCAAAAAGCTAAACTATGCCAATAGATCTATGCATCTCATGCAACATAACAATTATGTTAAATTCTATGCACTTAATTAGGCCACTAATTTTTAATATTTTAATCTTAAGTTTTAGATCTAATCATAACTTTCAGGTTAAACATAAAAATCAATCTTAATTAAAGTATAAAAATAGATCTAATTTAAAACATACTGATCATATCAAAAAGTTGAACTATGCATCTCATGCAACATAACAATTATATTAAATTCTATGCACTTAATTAGTTTATACATTTTTAATCTTTTAATTTTAAGTTTCAGATCTAATCATAGCTTTCAGATTAAACATAAAAATCAGTTCTAATAAGAGCATAAAATTCAGATCTAATTTAAAATATGATGATCATATGAAAAAGCTGAAATCTATATCTAATCTAATTTCAAATTCATGAATAAATCAGATCTAATTGATTTTAATTCAGATATAAATACTTATTTTATATCTAATCTGTTTTACATCTGATCCTAATTTGAGATGCATGATCGCAACAATCTGACTCTGATATCAGTTGAAGGATTGACCGCATGCCCGATCGATCAGAATCGGGTGCAATGAACTTCAAATTTTTTTTTTAGTCTGATGTGTGATCAAATTGAGATCCAATCTCAATTGTAGCTAGATTGATCATGCATCTAGATTAAAAAATTAAAAATTTAAAGTAATTTTAAATGAGATTAATTAATGATTGCATCATCACCTTGCATGGGCAGATGAACTCCACAGTTCGATGATCCGTGGGTTTTCAAGATTCACTGTTGAGCCATGCATATGCCTAGCCTCTATAGGTATCTACTGGGGCTTGGACTAGGATGCTCTCTCTATCTTCAATTCATCTACTCATAGATTAGATCTCCGGCAGGGTTCTAATCAAGGCCTGATCGTAGCCTTCTTGTTTCTTCATGTATATCAAATGGAACTCGACACATCGATACCACCAGATGGTCCACCCAACACCTTTGGATGTAGGAGATGATGAGAGATCAAAAAAAAGAGGGAGATGAAGTGTGGATTGTTGGAATTCTGGGTTTGGTGCAAGGATATGTGTTTCAAAATTTTTATTTTTTAAACATCACAGTGGAGAATAAGATTAAAATACTTTTAATCTAAATTTTGCATACATAAAAGTATAAAATCATATGGATCTATTTCATATGTTGAAATTGATATATGTCGAAATTCATATTGTGATAAAATCACATACTTGTTTCGCAATCTCTTTCTTCAAAACTGAATCTAAAAAGGATAAGGCTCTCTGTTAGTCATACAAGTATCCGACCTCTATGAGTATCTACTCAAGATCAGTCTGGAATAGCTGTCTATAATTTGAATTTTGATTCTCCAAAATTTAGCCTGCTGAATTTGAACGAAGCTTGGATCACGATCAACACTTGATTTTTCTCTTTGATCTTCTTTTTCTCCTCTTCTCTAAAATTTCTTCTTGCTATGTGCTGCTACCAAATGTTAGAAACTAGCAAGAAAGAGGCATCCAAACTCCTCTGGGCATGAAACTCCTTAGGACGCGCATCCCAAAGAAGGGGTGTATAGAACACCCAAGAGAATAGAAAGGAAGAGGAAGAGAGGGCATGGGGAGAGCCTTTGGATGTGAGGAGCTATTGGTTTTGATGCTCTAGGGATCTTAGGAGAGGTCCTTTTAAATAGGCATAAGGATTGAATTCTATTCTATCTCATAATATAAGTCCTACTTGCATTAGAATTCCTATTAACTTAAGTTATCCAACTTACATTAAGAAGCCCATTAGGTGCCAACTATTAGAGCCCTTACATCCATAATTAGACACCCTCTTTTACAGCCAAGAGATATGCCATATGAAAATCAAAGGTCCTCTAATTAATGGATACATCCAAATTGATCAAATCAAAGTGGCACCCTATAATAACTATCAAGGAGGTTCATATGAGACTTGGACCCTTAATTTATATGATCCATAACCTTAGACACCTAACAATTTGGAGTCTCATGAATCTTATTCATATAAATTATTAGCAGATAATTAAGTTAAAATTATCTTATCAAATAAGTAATCCCAACAAAAAGAAGAATTGGGTCCAACCATGTGCTAGCAAGGTTACTATTAACCTAATGGATTTTTCTAAACCTAATTGATACTTTATAAGCTTAATTTTTTATTCTAGACCTAATCTTTTTATTGTGTGACCCTATAGGTTCAATTTTATCTGATAGTGAGATATACAATGATCTCTATTATTATATCATTGAAACTCTTTTCAATGGATCAGAATAATTCTACTCTAACTCAGCATAAATTATCGATTCAGAACAATCCTAGTGAGCTCTCACAATCGATCAGTGACACCTAGCAGTATGTAGTGGCAACCCAGTAGAACTGAAATGAATCTTTAGATATAGTTAACATGTGATTTAGTCCCTCTATCATGAGTCCCGACTAGATGACAGGTCATGGATAAATCGTCAAACCTCAACATCAGTCATACGATAGATTGATTAGCTCAAATCCAATTCTGACTTCTATGAAAACTCTTTTTTATCAATTACACTGCTATGGCGACAAACTCTTAGACTTATTCTCTCAAATCTCATAGGGCTACTCCTCTCTATCAAGGTTGATAGATCCTATCTTGATGTACACCCCACTTCTACAGTGGATCAACTATCACCAATATCCACTACAAGGGCTCATTGAGACCCATGTTTATGTGTCAATCAAACTCTAGCAGTCTCACTGCTAGTAGCAGTACCATCTCAAGTAAAAAGATCAGTCACACAACTACAGCATCGAGATAATAATTGATGATTGAATAGAAATTCAAGTGATCTCTCGTATGGTCACGCTCAGTGCCAGTTGTTCTCTAACAACCACCCGCACTTATTGTCCTGTGTCTCTACACAGTAGATTAGAGATCCATCTATCTCGAAAGAAGTAATTTGTGCGTCAGTCTATCCAGATCTATCATTGTCCTCATGATGATTCAATGATCGGGAGCTTTTAGGAATTAAATACATGTCTCTAATTCTCAACACTGAGAATATATATCGAAACTAATTTCATGGATGATTCAAAGATACATTACACTTGAATAAAAAAGAACTTTTCCCTTTTATTAATCATATCAATATATTAAGTATAAAATTATATCCTAGATGTATTACAATTTATCGACCATATTGACTTCTAGGACATATATCTAACAATGTTCCACTTGGACTAAAGTCAATTGGCCACAAATCTAAATCCCATCTTTTCAAGGTGGACTTCTATTTTTGGGTTGGCTCAACTACTTAGTCAGTGGGTCTGCCATATTTTTTATGGAGTCTACTCTTCGCATCTCGATATGAGGTAGTTGCATATATCGATCCTCTATGTGTTTGGACTTCTGATGAGATCTTGGCTCCAAAGCAAGGGCTATGGTGTCATTGTCTTTGTAGTACTGTCATAGCATGACATCCAGCTCTACAACTAACATTAAAATCAAAATTCATCCTACACATCTATAGCACACTCAGCCTCCATTGATCAATTACTCAGGACCCTTCTAGTAAATCGAACAAGAATAGACCCCTGAATCGTAACTCAGAATCACCTCCAAAGACTAAGAATAGATCCTTAGTCCTTCTTAAGTACTTAAGGATGTTCTTCACAGCTATCCAGTGCTCCTCGTTTGGATTCAACTGATACCTACTCGTGACACTCACAGCAAGAGTAATATCAGGTTGAGTACATAGCATGGCATACATGAGGCTTCCTATTATCAAAGCATAAGGAATCCTACTCATACACTGAATCTTCTTAGATGTGGTCAGACATATCATCTTGGAGAGATGAATACCATGCCTAAGAGGTAAAAGACCTCTCTTGGAGTTTTTCATGCTGAACCTCTTCAACACCTTCTCTATGTATAGCTTTTGTGATAGGCCAAACATCCATGTAGATCTATCCCTATAGATCTTTATTTTGAGAATATAGGATGCTTCTCCTAGGTCTTTCATGAAGAATTCTTTGGACAACTATCTTTTGACCGTGGTCAACATGGAAATATCATTCTCAATAAGGAGAATATCATCCATGTACAGTATGAGGAAGGTGATTGCACTCTCACTGACTCTTGTATACACAAAGTTTCTCATCATTTTTGATGAAATCAAATAATTTGATTGTCTCATCAAAATGATGGTTCCAACTTTGAGAAGGCTGCTTTAATCTGTATATGGATCTTTGCAGCTTGCAGACTCTGTGATCACCATCACCGAATTTGCAACCCATAGGCTGCTCCATATAGATATCTTCCTCAAGATATCCATTCAGAAAGGTAGTTTTTACATCTATCTGTCATATTTCATAATCATAGTAAGCTACAATTGCAAGCAAACTATAGATAGATTTCAGCATGGCTACGGATAAAAAAATTTCTTGATAGTCAATGCCCTCGCACTAACTATAACCTTTGGCCATAAGTCTAGCTTTATAGGTCTCTATCTTACCATCGGTATCTATCTTCCTTTTGTAGATCCATTTACATCCAATAGGAACAACACCTTCAGGTGGATCCACTAAAGTTTAGACTTGGTTCGAGTGCATCGAGTCAATTTCTGACTTCATAGCATCTAACCATTTCTCAAAATCGATGTCAGACATCACCTCGTCAAAAGTATTAGGATCATCACCATGACCCCTATCTTTCATAAAGAATATTTTCTTTACTTCCTCTGTAAGCATATCTATGTACCTTTCAGGAGGTCGGAAGATCCTGCTAGATCTATGAGATAGCAGAAGAACACAACTACTGGCTCATGGATTATGGGTTTCTGAGGATCTATAGCTCTAGACTCTTCAGAGACCTTCTCTTCGAGTTTCACTAACCTTCCACTACTGCCATCCTAGATAAACTATTTTTTCAGGAACACAGTATTTTGACTCACAATCACATTGTGGTCTTATGGAAAGTAGAAGTAGTATCCCATGGATTTTTTTGGATATCCTATAAAGCGAGCTATAATAGATCTATCCTCCAACTTTTTCACCATTTGTCTTCTGACATAGGTTGAACATCTCCAAGTTTTAAGATAATCCAGACTCAACTTCTTACCGAACCATATCTTATATGGTGTGGTAGGAACGGACTTTGATGGAACTCTATTCAACAAGTGAATGCCAGTTAACAAGGCATATCCCCAAAGAAAAAAGAATAGATCAGTGAAGCTCATCACGGACTTGACCATATCTAATAGGGTCCTGTTCCTCCTTTCGAATATCCTGTTGAGCTGAGGTGTTCCAGGAGAGATCTACTGAGAGACTATGCCGTTGTTCTTAAGATATCTCAGAAACTTTCGACTAAGGTATTCACCTCCTCAATCAGATCAAAAAATCTTAACGGGTTTATCCGTCTGCTTCTCTACTTCATGCTTAAATTTTTTGAACTTTTCAAAAGCCTCAGACTTGTATTTCATTAGATATACATACTCGTACCTAGACAAATCATCGGTAAAGATAATGAAGTAGGTGTAACCACCTCTGGCCTGCACATCAAATGGCCCACACACATCGGTGTGTACTTGAAAAAGTAGCTTTATGGCCTTTTCCCCATGTCCTATAAAGGGCAACTTGGCCATCTTTCCTCAAAGACAGGATTCACAAGCTGGATATGGCTTTGGGTTAAGAGAACCAAGGATTCCATCCTTCTCCAGTTTGTTTATCCTATCCTCTCTAATATGGCCTAGTCTGTGCCATAAGTACTTCTGGTTAATTTCATCTCTGGGTCTCTTTTGGCCTATGGCACTCATTATTTGCTCGTTTAGGTCCACATTTGCATCAAATGCAAGTGATAAAGACTATCAATTAAAAGACCCCATGCAACCAATTTATTTTGTAAATAAATAGAACAAAAATCTTTATTGAAATAAATTTTAAAATCTTCCTGTGCTAGCACAGACACAAAAATTAAATTTTGACTAGCTACAGGAACATAATAATAATCTTTCAAATCTAATCTAATGCCAGACAGTAATCGAAGAGAGTAAGTGCCAACGACCTCTGCAGCAACCTTTGCTCTATTATCGATCCGAAAGATCATGTCACCTTCTCTCAACCTCTTACTTTTTATCAGACCTTACATTGAGGTACATATATGAGCACTCGAGTCAGAGTCCAATACGCAACTAGAAGTAGAAGAAATCATAAGGTTAGATTCAATTACGAGCATACCTTCAAAAGGTTTATCACTCTTTTTGATCTTCAGGCTCTCTAGGTATTTCGAACAGTTTCTCCTTCAGTGGCCTTCAACATGACAGTGGAAATACTTTTCCTTTACCTCAGCCACCTTTGGACCATCCTTCTTTGGCTTGCTCTCTCTTTTCTGCTTCTTTGTAGATTTAGCCTTCTTCCTTCCAATAGACTTTTTCTTGAAAGAAGAAGTTCGCTCCGCAGTGAGAATAGTACCCTTTGAACTCTTTAAGGTACCCTCTGTTGTGACCAACATGTTGACAAGTTCAGGAATAGTACAGTCAAGTTTTATTCATATGAAAATTCATGATGAATTGACTATATGAACTAGTAAGGGATTGAAGGATCAGATCTATTTATAATTTTTTTTGCATATCAAGCCTAAGCTTCCCAAGCTCCACAATATCCTTGATCACTATCATACAGTGCTCATGGACAGACTGCCCCTCACATATCTTGAGATTGAAGAGTCTCTTGGATACTTCGAAGCATGCAATACAGTTTTACTCACCATACAACTCTTGTAGGTGAGTAATCAAGACCCGGGCAGTGGGCATATGCTTGTGCTGACTTTGCAACTTGTTTGACATAGATGCCAGCATATAGCACTTCACTCGACTATCTTCATCCGTCCACTTCTCAAAAGCAGCTCTCTGCTCAGCAGCAGGATGGTTTGGCAATACAACAGGATCCTGATCGAGAACATGGCTTAATTTTTTTGAGGTCAGGACAATCCTGAGATTTCTAATCCAATCTTTAAAATTATTATCGATCAAATGATTGATTTCAAGAATACGAGCTAGAGGATTTGAGACTGACATGATGGTTTAACTGCTAGAGTAGAGATTCAAGTTAGACTTTTGTACTTAATATTTTAATTTGCTTCTAGGGATTTTGAGATACAAATAATGACTCTCACTAATTTTTTGGATCCCTCCACTCCCCTGGAAGGAAACAAAAACTCTAACACGATAAAAGATTTCTAGTGGGTGCTGCGGTCCCATGATGACATGCACCTTACCGAACAGTTATTGATAGCATACACACCGATGCGTAGGTGACTCTTTACCCAGATGCTTCACTAAGTATGTTGCAGCCACTTGATCTCTAAGTCATGTAGGCTCACCTAACAGTTATTGCCCACACTTCTTAGTTAAACCTAACACATCATTCACAAGCAGATGCAAAGCCGTTATTGGGTCCCTCACCTAACAGTTATTCAGCCCAACCCCATCCCTACCCTAGAGCAATTCCTTGTTAATAGAGTGGTTGCATGTTTCTGACGCAACTGAACCACTGTGACTAGCCGAGAACAATCAATGCTGGTAACACACCCGCACATCTACAATGGTGGAAGACCTACGGACTTAATATTTATGGGAAAGTTTGGATTTAGGTTTCATCTAATCAGTCATCATATGACCGATCTAACTGGCACAGGCTAAACCAGATTGCTAAGTAATCTAATTCAAGATCCAATCTTCCAAATTGATCAGGTAAGTGGAGATCGTTGGGAGTCCCCCCATTGCCTTCCTAAGATATCAATAAATTAATTAGGTCAGCTAACGGAGCTAATTAAATAACTACATCTCATTAACTTGTCTTAGACACCAATAAGTTAATTGATCATAATCGATTAGCTCAAGCAAATCGGGCTCAAACCAACGAGCCAAACTAAGTCCTTTAATCGATTCTATATATGGGACTCAATCGATTTGATCAATAATAATTATATGATCATTAACTTAATTAATCTAACTAAATTTAATACTTGACTCAATTTGACTAATTACTTAATCGAATTAGATCCATATGACTCAAATAAAAAATTTTAGATGTAATCTTATTACATGATCTAATTTTTAATTTTTTCATGATAAAAATTCTCATGCACAAATACAAATTTTAGATTCTAAAATTGTATTTTAGATCTAAATTCATTACACAAAAGTAAGTTTTAGAATATGAAAATAATTTTTAGGTTTTAGCATACAAACGTATATCATATATATGCATGTAAAATCAGATCTAAACAAAATTTCAGATCTTAGTATGATGTCATAATCTCATATACTAATCATGGATCAGATTAAAAATAAATTTATAATCTAAAAATATAATCATATATCACATATATGTATCAAAATTTAGATCATATAAAAATTTTAGATTTTATGCATGCATCTATGTATCACATGAACATGGACTAGAACTCTTTCTAAATCAAAATTTAGATCTATACATACAATTATATATCATCTACATGTTGTAATATTAAATCTAAAATTAAATTTTAGATTAGTTGATCCATCTATACATCTCATGTATCAAAGAAAAAATTGATTTTAAAATTTTTTTCAAAAATATGTATGTCAAAATTCAGCATATGAAAATCCATGGCTCTGATACCACTGTTGGAATTCTAGGTTTAGTGCATGCATATGTGTTTTAAAATTTTTATTTTCTAAATACTCTAGTAAAAAATAAGATGAAAATATTTTTGATCTAAATTTTGCATGCATAAAAATAAAAAATTACATAGATCTATTTCATATGCTGAAATTGATATATGCTGAAATTTAGATTGTGATTAAATCATATACCTGTTTCGCAATCTCTTTCTTCAAAACTAGATCTAAAAGAGATGAGACTCTTTGTTAGCCATACAAGTATCTGCTCCCTACGAGTATCTACTCAGGATCAGTTTGAAACAGCCTTCTATAATCTAAATTTTGATTCTCTAAAATTTAGCCTGTTGAATCTGATCAAAGCCTGGATCGCGATCAATACTTGATCTTTCTTCTTGATCTTCTTTTTCTCCTCTTCTCTAGAGTTTTTTCTTGCTATGTGCTGCTATCAGATGCTAGAAACTAGCAAGAAAGAGGCATCCAAACTCCTCTGAGTGTGGAACTCTTTGGGATGCGTGTCCCAAGAAAGGAGTGTATAGAACACCCAAGAGAAGAGAAAGGGAGAGGAAGAGATAGCGTGGGGAGAGCCTTTGGATGTGAGGGCCTACTAGTTTTGATGCCCTAGGAACTTTAAAGGAGGTTCCTTTAAATAGGCATAAGGATTGAATCCTATGCAATCTCATAATACAAGTCCTATTTGCATTAGGATTCCTATTAACTTAAGTTATCAAACTTACATTAGGAAGCCCATTAGGCACCAACTATTGGAGCCCTTGCTCCCATAATTAGACATCCTCTTTTGCACCCAAGAGACACCCCATATAAAAATCAAAGGCACTCTAATTAATGGACATGCCCAAATTGATCAAATCAAAGTGGCACCCTATAATAACTATCAAAGAGATTCATAAGGGACTTGCACCCTTAATTTATATGATCCATAACCTTAGACACTCAATAATTAGAGTCTCATGAATCTTATTCATATAGGTTATTAGTAGGTAATTAAGTTAGAATTATCTTATCATATAAATAATCCCAACAGAAAGAGAAATTGGGTCCAACCATGTGCTAACAAGGTTATCATGAACCCAATGAATTTTTCTAAACCCAATTGACACTTCATGATAGGGTCAAGATATTGTCATTAGGACATCATGATTATCAATCAAATTTTGACTTCAATAAAAATTAAAAATACATAGAAAGTAGTGAGTCAGGTCGAATCCACAGAGAAGGTAGGATTTTGATTTGAAATCTTTGATTTTGCAAAAAAAAAATTTAAAGAAAGTAATTTAAGTCAAAAAATAAAAATTAAAAGTATAAAAAATAAATCAGGTACTAAGATCTACTAACTAGATCCTAGCATCTACTTGCAATAAAAATAAATAATAAGAATTTAAAAAATATAAATTAAATTGGTACAAAGATCTACTAACTAAATCTTAGTATCTACTTGCAAAAAATAAAAGATAAAAATTTAAAGTGTAAGAAAATAAATTTTGCTTTGATTGAAATTAAAATTTAAGTACAAAAAATTTAAAAAAAATAATAAAATAAAATAAAAATAAAATTATAATAAAGATCTGAAGTTGATCAATTCAACCTCATCAGAAAGATGGTTGATGACCTCTCCATCTTCCATCATACTCCTTAGAGCAAACTGGCTTCTCTCCTTCTTTTTCTTGGGTCCCTAAACTTATCTATTTTTTTTTATTTTTTTCTATACTTTTTACTCAATTTTTTTGCTCTCCAAGCTTATTCTCGGACCTCCTATTTATAGATGAATTTTTCATAATTTTTTGGTAGGGAAAGGAGTCCTAAAACCCTTAGAAATTATATTAATCTCCTTAAGAATATTTTTGGCCATCAGATGGAGCTTAGATAGCTCAGATCTGATAAAAAATCAATCATTTTAATCCTTATCAAAGTTAGATAGAACCACAGTCATTCGATCATGCCTGAAATTAGTTTTAGACCATCAGATCGTGCAAAATCCTCTCTTATAAATCGACAATAAATAGCAGCCATTGGATCGATCTTCAGATTAAATCTCAGCCATTGGATCATGCCTAGGATCTTTTTCTCACTGTGAGCCACGCTTGTGGACCACGTGAAATTTTTTGTGGATCGTGCCCTGGCTTTGTGGACCGACCGACCGATCCACCGTGCATCAAAGGTAATATTTTTTTATTTTTTAGGATATTTTGACTCGAGTTTTGTTCCTATTTTTTGCCTGAAAAATAAGAAAAAATATGCATTAAATTTCTTAAAAATTTCTCATCATTTTGGTACTTAAATTACTCAATTAAATTAACATCTATTTTTCATAAATATACTCTAATTTTATATTTTTTAAATTATTTATTTTTATAAAAAAATCTAATTTATTCATAAAATTAGATTTTTAAGAAGATGTTAGTACCATAAATTACCAAAAATATCTTCAATAAATATAAAAATATATCACTTATCACTTCATAAGCTCAATTTCTTATTTCAGACCTAATTTCTTTATTGTGTGACCCCATAGGTTCAATTATATCTGGTAGTGAGATATACAATGATTTCTATCATTATATCATTGAAACTCTTTTTAATAGATCGAAACAATTTCAGTCTAACTCAGTAAGGATTGTCGATCCAGAATAATCTTAGTGAGCTCTCACAATCTATCAATAACACCTAGCAGTATGTAGTGGCAATCCAGTAGAACTAAAATAAGCCTCTAGGTATAATTAATGTGTAATTTATATTGAGAATTATGTCTCAAAAAGCCAATCGTCAAGCTGTTGATGGTTGAGCAACCAAGTATTGTAATTGATTTGTTTATAAATAAAATATATTTGATATTTTCATCATAAGCTTTCATCTTCTAATGAACTCCGTTGTTATGATGAAGTCCTTAGGACTATTTAGATTCGATAAAGAGAGGATTTATCGATTAGTCCTTAAAACTGTTCACGACCAAATGATAGGCTGTTAATAAGGACGACAGCTTCTATCGAGCATAGGTCGCTGTAGGCCATATGGGTTGGTTGTCCTCTTAACCAAAGAGTGTGGAGACACTGGTATGGCATACAGGTGAGATGTAAGGGTACATCATCATTGAACGTGACCAACTCCAGAGCATTCTGCTGTCGAGAATATCTCTGATGGGATATAGGTATAAGTATCCCTTAGACTTGAGATCGCCTCAGTGACTTGCAAGCAACTCACTGTGCTTTGGTACTGGACTAACTGAATTTCTAATTTTGAGATGGAAGGCTTCTGGGCACAGTCAAGTACTTGCGAAGTCAGAGTGTGATCGAGATAGGATTGACCACTCCAAGAGTTGGAGAAGAATGAGTCGCTGTATTTTAATTTAGTAAAACCTTGGCCAGGGTAATCCATCAAATGGATTTGATATTTTGAAATACAATGTGGACAACCTGATCAGAGTTGACAGTTGAACTCTGGGGTGTCCTATGATCATTTTGGTCAAGGGGATGAATTATATGAAAACTATATCCGCATGGGTTCTAAGGATGTTGTTCAACACATTCGACCTATCCGATCATCGGGTAACATTGCTAGATGGTCACTTTGATTGGTACAAGAATTTATTTCTATGCTACCGGCTTAGGTTCGGACCTATGAGGTCACACACATTAGAGTTCATGATCCGATCGGATGGCGGATCAACGATTAAGAATCGTTCTAGGGTTAAATGATCAATACGATTGACATTTAACCCAGTGCAAGTGTTGCAGGAGGATCGATTAGTAATTCGATTGCTAATTGGCTTAATTTGATTAAGCCAATGGGCTGAGATTAAGTCTAATTAAATATAATTTAATTATATTTGGTTTGGGCTTGATTGGATCAAGTCCAATTGGTTTATTGGATAAGCCAAGTGCAAGAAAAAACTAGTCCTAGTTCAACTAGGACTTGGGTCAATCTAATTTCTAATTTGATTAGAAAATTAAATCAGATTTAAATCTAATTTAATATGATTAAATTAGGTTCTTAATTAGTTTAAGACCTATTTTAATTGGGTTGATCTAATTTTGATTTGATTTGGTATGGAAAATCAAATTAAAACAAGTCATAAGACAGCATCCTAGTAAGACTAGGATTCCACCTTGCGCCACATAAGCCTTCTCCACGCTCTCTCTCTTATTCAACGTCAATCTCCACATATTTTGTGCGACAAAAGCCCTCTCCAAGATCTCTCCCACGTTCACAAAAGGTCTCCTCTCTTCTTTCTTACATGGAAGGTGGTTTGGATCAAATCTAAAAGGAATAAGTTTGGATTTCGAATTCTATGAGATAGAGTTTTAGAAATCCAAAACTCTTTCAATTTTGCACCGAATTTATCCAAATTTTTTTTTAGAATTTTCATAGATTTTAGGGTATACATTGTGTACCCTTTGCTGGTGATCCATGCATAAAAATATGGAGGAGGTGCTCAAGAGTTGGGCGCCCCTTAACTTGCCATGTTTGGATAAGCCTTGACTAGGTGTTTGACCTAGACAAGGACTCTAACATATCTCTCTATATAAAATAAGTTTCTTTATTAAATTTTAGAAGAAGATATAGATTTGAGAGAGCTTTGTGCCATATAAAAATAAGAGAGTAATACTTTTGGGTCGTGGAGATATAAAAGATGCAAGTTAGGGTGTCTAGAGAGAAAAATGTGAAGAAGAAGAGGGTCTTTTTCTAGGTTTTTTTTTGTTTTCATATCTTTTCTCCCTCCATCTTGAGTTTCCTAAGAGCGTCTCAGATCTGAAACTCCTCCTTCTACTTTTCATCTTTGGAAGAGTCCAAATCAAGAAGGAGGCACTTGAACAACCATCAAAGAAGGATCAGCGCAGTACTAGCATACTGTGCTGATTTTCTGAAGCAGGACTTCTGATCGAGATTCGTGGGCTCGTGTGGATGACTTCTAGAGGCCGAATGCATGTGTGGCTTGCAACATCATCCTTAAGTTCAGATCAGAAAGGTTAGAGCATCTAACTTGCAAGGTAATAGATCTGATCTATTGTTTAATACATACATTAGATGTGGTATAGAAACATGTTGATATGATCAACATATAGTTCATGCTATATTTATATATTTTAATTTTTGATTTAATGCTATGTAATAATCATGTAATAAGATCTTAGATCTAGGGATTCTCTGATTTTAGAAAATAAATTTTGATTTATTTTAGTCTTACGCTGTATGATCTTGAAAAAGTTTCAAGATCTAAACCTGAAACCCTAGATCTGGTCCCTTCAATTGGTATCAGAGCCAAGGTTCTTTATTACATGATTATTTATACATGCTTAGATTATTTTCTAGATTAGATCTAATTTATAATCTGATTATTAAATCTAAAATTAAAATTTTAGATCAATCACAAACTGCAAGATTGTCCTGCTGTAAGGTTTCCCCTTACAGTGCAAAGGTTGTCCTAGTTTGTGTAGATCTATCTTTAATCATAAATTTATTAGATATGATCTAAATTAAATTTATGATTTATTAGATTTAAAAAATATTTAAATCTAAAATAAAATCTCTTTGTTAATATTTTTTGTGCAAAGAAATTGTTTAAAGTTAAAATTGTTTCAATTACATGAACCTGTTTAGATTAGATCTAAAGTAATTTCATGTTTATTTCACTTGCATCTTGATTATGAATCAAACATGCAATATGGTTGGTAGAATCATATTATAAAATTTTTTTACAAATATGAAAATTATTTTTTGAAAAGTCAAACCCAACCCTCAACCCAAAACTTAATTAAGAATTAAGAAGTTGTTTGATTAGGTTCTAGGATTTTGAATTGAAGAACCTAAGACACAAATCATAACACATTGGGTTAATGGGTTAGTGGGAATTAGGTCCATTAATTGGGTTAGACCTATGGTTAGATTAAAGATGGACTTAATTAGAGAATTGACTAAATCTAATCAATTATTGTCTTAGATTAGGTCAAGGATTCTCTAGATCAATTACAATAGTTGTAGTTGGTCAAGTCCATGTCTTTAACGAGAACCAAATGGACTTGATTCTTGGCTAAGCGGTCTAGCACGAACTGTTAGATTGATCTAATCGAAACTAATTAAACCAGTTGGTGTCTAAGGTAAACCAGACCGGTGGTTTTTAATTGGGAGCCCGCTTACCTGGCCATTTCTGATGGTGTCTAAGGCAAGCTTTGGCAGACCCTCCCACTGATCGAACTTACCTGGCCTCTTGGTGAAATTATGTTTTGATCGGATCACTTGACTATTCGAGCTGACCCATGTCAGCTAGGTAAATCAGTGTGACTGATTTAGGTGCTCCTAGACCAGCCCTTTTAATGGTCTCCCTTAAGCTGACTTGGTGAAGCTAGTGGGAGGATCATGATAAGCTGGTTCATCTGACCTCATCCTCTATATTATTTAAATCCTCTAAAATTATTAGGTCCTTAAAATGATAAAGTTATAGAGATAACTGAGTCATAGCCTCTCATTAAGGTGTTTGATAATGAGTCCATTAACTCAATAATCATTGCAGACCCAAAGGCCTGGTGCTTGTTGACTAATGGAATTATCACTCATCATATGATGACTTGGAAGTGTCTCTCTAATGGTGGTTAGGTGAGCCAACCAAAGTTGGACTTAATCATTCGTTAGTTAGATACACCAAGTATGATCATGTTAATGGTTGGACCTAACCGGATCCTTACAGAGGAGGCCAAAGCCTATTGATTAGGTTTCTGGGGCAAAATTAAAATTACTAGAAATTGTTTAGAGAAACAATTGGTTATGAACCTACCCTTAGATGTACATGGGTTGGCCAACCAAAGTTGGACTTGTGTGCAGTCTAAGTGGATTCTAGTACCCGCTAAGGAATTAGGGTAATTCCTCGAATTGGAGATAGAGGCTACCAATTCGAATAAAATAGTGGGAGAAACCTTTTGATTAAATTCCAAATCTTTAGATTTAATAAATCAATTACTAATTAGCTTATGGTTCTCCTTTGTGCAAATATGGCCACTTCCCTATCGCTCCGATCATTGTTGGACAATGATAAGTTGGTGGGATCCAACTTCGGTAGCTGGTACCGAAAGTTGAAGATAGTCCTGGAGCATGAACGGATCCTATATGTGATAATGGATCCTGCACCTGAGGAGCCAGTTGTCAATGCACGTGGAACAGTCAGAGATACTTACCAGAAGTGGCTCAGTGACCAGACCATGGTGCGCTGTATCATGCTGGCTGCTATGAGCGATGAGTTCAGTCGCAGATTCGAGACGGCTCAGCCAAAGGACATGCTTCAAGTGTTGGAGGATGCCTTTGGCATACCCGATGATGTGGAGAGGCACAAGACTAGTTGTGCCATCTTCAACGCCAAAATACGGGATGGTGTCTTTGTCACTGATCATGTATTGTACATGATCGAGCTGATGGAACGATTGAGCAAGCTCGACTTTCCCTTGCATGAGCAGCTTGGGAAAGATACAATACTGAACTCGCTACCCAAGTCTTATCTCCCATTCCTCACTCATTATAGAATGACAAAGCCTGAAGAGAACTACCATGGGTTACTGGGGTTGCTTCAGAACTTTGAGAAGGATCACCAACTTCACAAGGAGTCGGTGAACTTAGTGGGAGGTTCATCTTCTGGTTCTCGATCCTTTGAGAAAGAAAAGAAGAACAAGAAGAAGAAAGTGAAGAAGGTGCAAGTTTAGACCGGGACATCAGTGCAGAGCCAGACCAAAAAGATCAAGCCTGATAAGAGTCTATTCTACTGACAAGTACCCTAGATTAGATAGTATCTACTTATGGCACTGTAGGCTAGGTCGTATAAACAAGAACAAAATAAACAGGTTGACTCAAGAGGGAATCCTCGAAGTCAGTGATTGTGAATCACTTCCAACCTGTGAGTCCTGTCTTCTTGGTAAAATGACCAAGTCACCTTTTATTGGAAAAGGTGAGAGAGCTACTGAGCTCTTGGGCCTAATACATACTGATGTATGTGGGCCCATAAGCACCAGTGCTAGAGGTGGATATTTCTACTTCATAATTTTTACGGATGACCTATCCCGATATGGATATGTCTATCTAATGAAACATAAGTCGGATTCATTTGAAATGTTCAAACGATTCCGAAGTGAAGTAGAAAAACAAACTAGAAAGAGTATTAAAACTCTTCGATCTGATCGAGGAGGAGAATACCTTTCTAGTGAGTTTCTCACATATCTAACAGAGAATGGGATTCTCTCCCAATGGACTCCTCCAGGAACACCACAGCATAATGGTGTGTTTGAAAGGAGGAATCGGACTCTGTTAGACATGGTCCGATCCATGATGGGTTTTGCTAGCTTGCCGATATCCTTCTGGGGATATGCACTCGAATCGGCCTGTTATCTGTTAAATAGGGTTCCAAGTAAGTCTGTAATATGGACGAGACGTAAGCCAGCACTTTCACACCTTAGGGTCTGGGGGTGCTCGGCCTATGTCAAACGATTAGTCACAGACAAACTTGGACCTAGGTCTGACAAATGCTCATTCATAGGGTACCCCAAAGAGACAAAAGGATATTTTTACTACCATGCTGATGAACAAAAGGTGTTCATCAGCCTTAAGGCAATCTTTTTTGAAAAGGAGTTCCTTGGTGAAGGAACCGTTGCCTCTAAGGTTGAACTTGATGAAGTTCAACAGGTAGAAGGACCGACACCAATAGCTGAACCTGAGTCGGATATGATTAGATCAGATCCAGAGCCCAATGTACCTGCACCATTAAGGCGATCCGGTAGAGTACCGCATCAGCCGGACAGATACTACGGTTTCTAGATCTGGGACGGTGATCCCATCGAACTTGATGAGAATAATGAGGATCCGATCACCTATATGGATGCAATGCAAAGATCTGATTTTGAGAAATGGCTCGAAGCCATGAAATTCGAAATGGAGTCTATGAAGGTCAACGATGTATGGACATTGGTTGACCCACCTGAAGGGGTTAAACCCATTGGGTGTAAATGGGTCTTCAAAAGGAAGAGGGGCGCAGACGGAAAGGTGGAGACCTATAAAGTCCGTTTGGTTGCCAAGGGGTATCGTCAATGTTATGGTATTGACTATGATGAGACGTTTTCTCCTGTGGCAATGCTCAAATCTATTCGGATAATGCTTGCAATAGCTACCCATCTGGATTATGAGATTTGGCAGATGGATGTAAAGACAGCTTTCCTGAATGGAGAGCTGACCGAAGAGGTGTATATGATACAACCTGAGGGGTTTACATCCACAGATGAGTCCAAGGTGTGCAAGCTTCAGAGATCCATTTATGGATTGAAGCAAGCTTCTCGGAGTTGGAACATGCATTTTGATAAGGTGATCAAAATGTATGGCTTCATTAAGAATGGAGAAGAGCCCTGCATCTATAAATAGGCAAATGGTCCAGTTATGGTATTTCTTGTCTTGTACGTGGATGACATTCTCTTAATCGGAAATGACATCCCCGCACTACAGGAAATAAAAGTTTGGTTGTCATCACAGTTCTCCATGAAGGACTTGGGTGAAGCATCTTACATCCTAGGGATGAAGATCTATAGGGATAGATCTAAAAGGATGCTTGGGTTATCCCAGTCCATGTACATAGACACTGTGCTGAAAAGGTTCAGCATGGAGAATTCCAAGAAGGGCTATCTACTGATAGGCTAAGGAATTTCTCTCTCTAAGAAGGATTGTTCGACAACTCTTGAAGAGAGAGAGCGTATGAGTAGAGTCCCATATGCTTCAGTCGTGGGATCTATCATGTATGCCATGACATGTACAAGATCAGATGTGGCATACTCACTAGAAGTAGTGAGTAGATACCAATCTGATCCTGGAGAAAACCACTGGAAAGTGGTTAAAGCCATCCTTAAGTATTTGAGAAATACTAAGGACCAATGGTTGGTTTATGGCAAGTCAGATCTGAAACTTGTGGGGTTCACAGACTCCAGCTTTCAATCTGACCATGATGACAGCAGGAGCGTATCGAGTTATATCTTTACTCTGAATGGTGGAGCCATCTGCTGGAAGAGTTCCAAGCAACATACTGTGGTGGACTCTATTTGTGAAGTGGAGTACATCGCAGCATCGGATGCCGCGAAGGAAGCTGTGTGGCTAAGAAAATTCATCAACGAGCTCGGAGTAGCACCCTCCCTCGATGGTCCAGTCCTGCTCTACTGCGATAGCACAGGTGCCATAGCGCAGGTGAAGGAACCCAAAGCACATCAGCAGACGAAGCACATCTTGCGCTGCTTCCACCTGGTCCGAGAGATTGTGGATCGAGGTGACGTCGACCTTCAGAAGATCGACTGAAAGGAGAACCTGGCCGACCCCTTCACTAAAGCCCTGGCAATAAAGGAGTTCTACAACCACAAGTCGAAGATGGGTATTAGATATTGTGACGAGTGGCTTTAGGACAAGTGGGAGTTGTTGGGAAATGTGTCCCAAAAAACCAATCGTCAAGCTGTTGACGGTTGAGCAACCAAGTATTGTAATTGATTTGTTAATAAATAAAATATATTTGGCATTTTCATCATAAGCTTTCATCTTCTAATGAACTCTGTTGTTATGATGAAGTCCTTAGGACTATTTAGATTCGATAAAGAGAGGATTTATCGATTAGTCCTTTAAACTGTTCACGACCAAATGATAGGCTGTTAATAAGGACGACAACTTCTATCGAGCATAGGTCGCTGTAGACCATATGGGTTGGTTGTCCTCTTAACCAAAGAGTGTGGAGACACTGGTATGGCATACAGGTGAGATGTAAGGGTACATCATCATTGAACGTGACCAACTCCAGAGCACTCTGCTGTTGAGAATATCTCTGATGGGATATAGGTATAAGTGTTCCTTAGACTTGAGATCGCCTCAGTGACTTGCAAGCAACTCACTGTGATTTGGTACTGGACTAACTGAATTTCTAATTCAGGGACGAAAGGCTTTTGGGCACAGTCAAGTACTTGCGAAGTCAGAGTGTGATCGAGATGGGATTGACCACTCCAAGAGTTGGAGAAGAATGAGTCGCTGTATTTTAATTTAGTAAAACCTTGGCCAGGGTAATCCATCAGATGGATTTGATATTTTGAAATACAATGTGGACAACCTGATCAGAGTTGACAGTTGAACTCTGGGGTGTCCTATGATCATTTTGGTCAAGGAGATGAATTATATGAAAACTATATCCGCATGGGTTCTAAGAATGTTATTCTACACATTCGACCTATCCGATCATCGAGTACCATTGCTAGATGGTCACTTCGATTGGTACAGGAATTTATTGCTGTGCTACCGACCTAGGTTTGGACCTATGAGGTCACACACATTAGAGTTCATGATCCGATCGGATGGCGGATCAACGATTAAGAATCATTCTAGGGTTAAGTAATCAATACGATTGACATTTAACCCAGTGCAAGTGTTGCAGGAGGATCGATTAGCAATTCGATTGCTAATTGGCTTAATTTGATTAAGCCAATGGGCTGAGATTAAGTCTAATTAAATATAATTTAATTAGATTTAGTTTGAGCTTGATTGGATCAAGTCCAATTGGTTTATTGGATAAGCCAAGTGCAAGGAAAAACTAGTCCTAGTTCAACTAGGACTTGGGTCAATCTAATTTCTAATTTGATTAGAAAATTAAATCAGATTTAAATCTAATTTAATCTAATTAAATTAAGTTCTTAATTAGTTTAAGATCTATTTTAATTGGGTTGATCTAATTTTGATTTGATTTGATTTGGGAAATCAAATTAAAACAAGTCATAAGACAGAATCCTAGTAAGACTAGGATTCCACCTTGCGCCACATAAGCCTTCTCCACGCCCTCTCTCTTATTCAACGCCAATCTCCACTTATTTTGTGTGACAAAAGCCCTCTCTCAGATCTCTCCCACGTTCACAAAAGGTCTCCTCTCTTTTTTCTTACATGGAAGGTGGTTTGGATCAAATCTAAAAGGAATAAGTTTGGATTTCGAATTCTATGAGATAGAGTTTTAGAAATCCAAAACTCTTTCAATTTTGCACCGAATTTATCCAAATTTTTTTTAAAATTTTTTGTGACTTTTAGGGTATACATTGTGCACCCTTTTCTAATGATCCATGCATAAAAATATGGAAAAGGTGCTCAAGAGTTGGGTGCCCCTTAACTTGCCATGTTTGGATAAGCCTTGACTAGGTGTTTGACCTAGACAAGGACTCTATCATATCTCTCTATATAAGATGAGTTTCTTCATAAAAGTTTAGAAGAAGATAGAGATTTGAGAGACCTTTGTGCCATCCAAAATTTAGAGAGAAATACCTTTGGGTCATGGAGATATAAAAGATGCAAGTTAGGATGTCTAGAGAGAAAAATGTGAAGAAGAAGAGGGTCTTCTTCTAGGGTTTTTTTGTTTTCATATCTTTCCTCCCTCCATCTTGAGTTTCCTGAGAGCATCTCAGATCTAAAGCTCCTCCTTCTACTTTTCATCTTTGGAAGAGTCCAAATCAAGAAGAAGGAGGCACCTGATCAACCATCAAAGAAGGATCAGCGCAGTACTAGCATACTGTGCTGATTTCCTGAAGCAGGACTTCTGATCGAGATTCGTGGGCTCGTGTGGATGACTTCTAGAGGCTGAACGTGTGTGTAGCTTACAACATCATCCTTAAGCCCGGATCAGCGAGGTTAGAGCGTCTAACTTGTAAGGTAATAGATCTGATCTATTGTTTAATACATACATTAGATGTGGTTTAGAAACATGTTGATATGATCAACATGTAGTTCATGCTATATTTATATATTTTAATTTCTGATTTAATACTATGTAATAATCATATAATAAGATCTTAGATCTAGAGATTCTCTAATTTTAAAAAATAAATTTTGATTTATTTTAGTCTTCCGCTGTATGATCTTGAAAAAGTTTCAAGATCTAACCCTGAAACCCTAGATCTGGTCCCTATAATTTAGTCCCTCTATCATGAGTCCTGACTAGATGGTAGGTCATAAATAAATCATCAAATATCAATATTAATTATATGATAGATTGATTAGCTCAAGTCCAGTTGTGACTTCTATGAAAATTCTTTGCTATCAATCACACTGCTGTAGCCACAGACTCTTGGACTTAGCCTCTCAAATCTCATAGGACTATTCCTCTCTATCAAGGTCGATAGATCCTATCTTGATACGCATTTCACTCCTACAATGAACCAACTGTCACCAACATCCACTATAAGAGCTCATTGAGATCCATGTTTATGTGTCAATCAAACTCTAGCAGTCTCATTGTGAGTAGCAGTACCATCTCAAATCAAAAGACCAGTCACACAACTATAGCATCGAGACAATCACTGACGATTGAATAAAAATTCAAGTGATCTCTCGTATTATCATGCTTAGTATCAATTGTTCTTTAACAACCATCCGTACTTGTCATCCTATGTTTCTACACAGTAGATTAGAGATCCATCTATCCCGAAGAAAGCAATTTATACGCCAGTCTATCCGGATCTATCATCATCCTCATGTTGATCCTTGATCAAAAACCTTTAGAAATTAAATACATATCTCTAATTTTCAACACTTTGAGAATATATATCGAAACTAATTTCATGGATGATTCAGAACACATTACACTTGAATGAAAAAGAATTTGCTCCTTTTATTGATCGTATCAATATATTAAGTATAAAATTATGTCCTAGATATATTACAATGTGTTAGCCATATTGGCTTCTAAGACATACATCTTACATGGATATCAGAAGAGGACTCTAAGATTTTTTTTCTAATAAGAAAAATTGTCAAACTATTTGACAGGAACACTTTTATAGACACTTGATCAGTTCAAATGCCTTAAAACAGAAGGACTTTGCTAAGGCGCCACCCACCACAAATTTTTTCTCATTTTGTTGCATAAAATCATCGAGAAAACTCAGATAGGCATGGATATTGATAAGGTAGTTGTCACCCAACTCAATTTTTCCATATTCAAATTGAAGCACTTCAAATTTGAATCGAATTCAAATCCAAATTTGAATTCAAATAAAACCACCTCATTCTTATCCTTATCATCTCAAATTAAATTTGAACTCTTCAAATTCAAATTAGGATAAAGCTCTCTTTCTTATCTACAAGTGGCATCTCTTTTGATCTTATCCATTAAGAGCATCCCATCTTTTCTCTCTCAATGTTTCATGAAGAAAAATGTGAGGCACCAATATTATTTTCTCTCTCGATGTTTCACGAAGAAAAATGTAGGGCACCAATAGCCTTTGATTCTTACATGGGTGGCTTCTAAGACTCCAACTCTTTGTGTCCAAATAAGCTTGCTATAATTTGGTTAAGCCCTATCCAATATGAAATTCAAATCAAGTAGAAGAGAATGGGTTTAACCATGTGCTAGCATGGCTTCCTTAAATCCAAAGCTAGGACTTAATTAATCTTAACCCAATCAGACTACACTTAGCCCAATTATACAATCCTAGACCAAAACCCTTGTTTGTGTGACCCCATAGATCCAATTCTGTCTGGTAGTGAGATATGTTATGATCTCTATCAGCAACATCATCGAAACTCTTTTTGAAGGATCAAAACTTTTTTCAATTTAGTCAATTAAGAATCATTGATCATCAAAATAATTCTTAATTAGTCTTACGATCCATCAATGATACCTAGCAGTATATAGTGAGAATCTAGTAAAATCGAATGATGAACCTCTAGATATAGTTACCATATAATTTGATTCTTCTATCATGAGTCCCTACAAGATGCAAGTCAAGAATAACTCATAAAATCTATTTGTCTGTCATATGTTCGATTCAATCGACTCAAGTTCATGTGAAATCATATGAAAACTTCTTTCCATCATTCACCTACCATGGCTATGGATTTTAGGACTTAGTCTCATAAATTATATAGGATCTCTCTATATATATCAGGATCAATAGATCCTATTTTGATACACACCCTATTTCTACAATGAACTTACTGTAGCCAACATACACCTCAAAGCTCTGAATGGCTAGAAGATTGAGTTATAGTATAGTCAAACTATAGCAACCCCACTATGAATAGTTGAGGCATCACAAATCAAAGAACTATCTACACCACTGTAACTTTGACCAAGTTACTGATGAGTGGATAGCCATCTTAGTGACTTCTCGTATTAGTCATGCTCCGTATCCTTGATCTTTATCAAGCACTTACACTCTCACTCCAATATCTCCATACTATCAATTCAAAACTCATCTACCCATGAAGGGAAGCGATCCATGCATCGATTTATCTAGATCAAATACCATTTCGATGATGATCCTATGATCAGGATCAATTTTGAGTTAACTAATAATTACACATATCTCAAATTTTTAACTTTTGAGAATATATTTTATTATACCCATTAACTCAATGAATGATTCATAGACATAATTTAGACACAACATGAATAAAAAATAATCTAAATTTTATTCATTTCAAAATTATAATTATAAAATTATGTCCCTAGAGTGTGTACATGTGTCTGTCAATCTATCTTCTAGGGTATATATCTAACAAGAGCATACCACTAATCTTTGACATAAGGATGTTTCTTGAAGGTAAAAAAAGAATAAAAAAGAGAAATGGATGGTGGAATTCCAATCAGGAGGCAAGTAGCCAAAAAACTAATGATGAAGCACCAAGAGTTTGGGATCATCGAACTCAAGGCCATGTTAAAAAATTAGAAATGATCGACAATGAAGGGGAGAAGAATAAGTCTGAGACTGGCCCTGAATGACTCCTTATATAAAGTCAGCCAACTAGGAGGAGGGTTGTAGACTCAACCACTAGGGTCTGAAAGTTCCAACTCATATTCAGAAGGAATCCGAAATTGAGCTCGGAGCAAGCTAAGGTCATCCAGATCCATTATCGAATAGTAATTTCCAAGCATGAAGTCCTCAGACCCGCACCTAGCATCTGACTCCCTTGGGTCACCTCCTGAAAGAGGATCGTAAGGATGGGTCACCACCTCTTTCCCTGATCTACTCATCCTAAAGATAACAGACAAGATGGATCCCAAAAAAAAATGAGGGAAAAAGGGTGGTGAAAGAATTATGCCCTATAAGCCAATTGCATATGGGATGCGATGGGATGTTTTTCTATATTTTATCTTCCAAACTCACATACTTGACATTGTTAATTAATAAAATAGACATTTGATTTATTATATGCTGCATCTTATTATTATTTTAAGATTATAATGAACTCCATAAGTCTAGATAATGATTTTAAGACTGTGATGAGATCACATCAGTGAGATCTAAATCTTTGATAGCTCTAATCTAAAATATTTTTAGTCATTGATTCATTAAGTCGGAGATCAATAATACCAGTAAAGCGGGCACATCCTATGTATGCTCAGTGGTGAGGATGGTTGATCTCACAACCACTTATGTGACAACACTATAGGTGCTCATTAGAGAATGAGTTCACTGAATTGACCTGCAAGAGAATATCTAATGGAGTCTTATTTAGATGTCAGCTGATTATTCTCTAGTGGAAGTTGTGCAAGTGATCTTTTGATCTGAGATCACCATGGTACCTTATGTATATGAATCCATATTTTGGTTCACTTTCTAACTTGATTTTTTGATCCTTATGTGGGGTATTCTAGATATGGTGAAGTATGCATGGAGGTTGTGAGTGGTCAATAAGGGATCAGTCACTCCTAATAAGGAGAGCGAACATCTTATGTGATCTCATAAGTTGATGATTCTGGAAGTCTTTGATCAAAGCAGGATGATAATTAGAAAAAAAATTCTAATATATCATCAACTGAATCATCACCTTCTGATCAAAATATATTTAGATAAGTAATTGGGCTTGATATAATTCCATACCCATAGCTCATCTGGGATGTTATATGACTGAAGGATTGAATTGCATAGTAACTTACCACTAAATGATAGTTTTGATATTTTTACTAAATTCTACCTCTTTCGAGCAGTCATGACATGTTGCTAGATATCAATCTTGACTTATGAACTTACAAAAATTAAAAGAATTTAATTCAAGAATTAATTAGAAAGATTCTTAGTTAATTAGTGCAATTGGGCTGATCTAGTCTAATTGGATTAGGGTTAGGTCAAGAGCTTGAGTCCATTACTGACTAGATTTGGAGCCCAATGGGCCACGTACTTTGAAATTTGATCTTGGTCTAATTTAATTAAGATTTAATATAAATTTTAGGGATTAATTTGATATACTAGCATATTGTATCAACCCAAGTTCTCAATTAGGTTAGTTCAAATGAATTTGAGCTAGTCTTAACCTATTGCCTTTGATCTAATTAGATTAGGTCCAATTTATTTGATTTATTTTCTTATCTTGGAAGTGTTTCAAATGGAAAAGGAGTCCTCCATGCCACCAGGTCCATGCCATTTATTTATTGCCACCCCATGTTTATTGGCACCTAAGAGAAGGAAGAGTCCTTCTGCATTAAGGCACCTAACCACCTCCTATTTATCCACTCATTCCTTAATTGTCACATGCTAAATTAATCCAAAGAATTTATGGGATACAAAAGAAGAGTCCTTCTATATGAAGGCTCTTGTGTGCCAATTAATTCATCAAAGATTTAATTCTCTGCATAGGAAGGTGGAGTGCCAATAGTTGGTGCCCCTTGGGACTCCCTCACATTCTTTCATCCCATATTTATATGGGATATCCCACATGGGTTAAAAACTTAGAAAAATTAGTTCTTAGGTATGTGATAAGAGTGAAAAAATGTTAGAAAAAAATTAGAGCAAAAAGATAAGAAAATTGAGTGAAAAAAAATAAAAAGAAGAGAGGTGAGAAAAAAGGCAAGTGTGGTGTGCTTGTCCCAGGGTTTGATTTTTTCATGTGTTGAAATACAAAATCAAATCCTAAGTTATGAGATTTCTAGAGATAACTCTCTTGGCATAGTCCTAGTGGAGGAATCAAAGGTAAACGAATGTTGGTATGATTGTTCTTCGAGAAGGAAGCCGGCAGCACACTTGTGAAGAAAAGGCTGTGGTGCTGCACCAGTTGGGAAAGACCTTGATCATCTTCCATATGGATCATCATTGGAGGACTTCTACTTTGGTGTCTCATGGAGATCACCATTTTATCATATTGCTTATTTTAGAAAGTATAAGTTTCTAACTCTTTGCATGCTTGGTTTTCGTTTATTTGACATCTACAAGGTGATTCTAGGATTTGAGTTTCGATCGGCTAATTTTAATTATTAAATCTTTTTATATGCATGTTAAATTTTTTTAAAAATTATATTTTAATGCATGATTAAAATCTAACATTGGTATCAGAGCCACCTTTATTAGATTTGATCAAACAAGTACCAAAGTTGTAGTATAGATTTAATCTGATTCATATAATGCCAATATGCTGTATTGATTTCTAGCATCAGTCTTAAAATTAAAAATTATTTTTGATCTTATTTAAAGTATAAATTTAAATTTTTATTATTAAATTTAAAATTTGCTATAATCTAAAATTTTATGGTTCATAGTAGTTTGATACTTAAATCATTTTGATTAAGAGTGTATTATATATAGATGCCTGTTGCCCAGCTATGCAACCCAAGAGGGGGGGGTGAATTGAGTTTCTAAAAATTTAAACTTAACTTACAACTTATGAAGAATATTTAACAATAACAAGATAAGTAAGGAGAGTGTAATTGATGCACGGGTAATGATTGGATGCAAGAATGCAAGAGAATAAAGAAGTTTAAAAGGAGAGCAATTAAGCACAACACAAACAAGAGAATTTATAGTGGTTCGGTGCCAACCTTGCACCTACATCCACTCCCCAAGCTTCGATTTAAAAATTTCAATCCACTAAATTGTATTCAACCTGAATACACTCGTCGGAACCTCCGACTCTAGCTATTTTAAGCTAGAACACTTATTTTTCGGGTACAAGCCAACCCAATACAATCCGATTCAAGGTTCCGATCAATCTTCTCACATTTTGGAATCCTTCCAAAATAAAAAAATAATGACTCAAAAAGAGTATTATAGTTAACAGCACAGAAATACAAATGAAGCTCCTTTAATGAGCGAATAAGGCATTAAATACACTTTACACAATTTGAAGGAAGCTCTTTCTGATTTTCTCAAGGTAGTTGGAGACTTGAATGAGCACTTGAGGAGTTGGTGAACTTGAATTAAAAGCTTCTTGAACGCTTTAAGTGGGCTCTTGCTTAGGGTTGAAAAGAATGCTTGAAGAAGCTTTTTTAAAATTTTTCTTCTTTTTCTTCTTTTTTTTTGATTCCTTCCTTTAGGTCCCTTTATATAACTTCAAATAATGGTGGAGAGTAATCTGGGCTGAAATAGAGCCGTTAGAGCACATTAAATGAGCATTAAATACAATTGAAACAGATTAAAAATTAACTATTGTGGAACCTTTCCATCACAGGGGTCGACTCATAGGGTCGACTCATGCTCATGGATCGACTCATAGGGTCGACCTCTGTGGAACAAAATAGAAAATGACTGTTCCGTAATTTTAGCCTGCGAAGTAGCAAAGGTCGACTCATAGGGTCGACTCATGCCAAGGGGTCGACCCATGGGGTCGACTCACAGAGAGTGCCAGCCAAAATTTTAGCATGCCATTCAGCCCTTTAAGCCATGAGTCGACTCATGGGGTCGACTCAAAAATAAAAATCTGGTTTTCTTACAAAATATACTTCCAAAAATGTTAAAATTTCTTTCAATAGATTGTATGTCTTCAGTTCTTACTCTTGAGGCTTCTGAATCAGGTTTTGACAAAATTATGATTATACCCCTGAAATGCAATAAGTCTTTTTCCAAGCCAAAATCATTAGTAATCCCCTCAAATGCTTTGTAATCATCAAAATCAATTCAAGGAGCAACAATCTTCCCCTTTTTGATGATGACAAAATATTTGAGCAAAAGCATATAGAAAGCATTGAATATGAATTTCAAATTTATAAAGATGCATCACTTAGATATTATAGCCAAGTATTGGAACGAAATGCATCATAATCAGTTTAAAGAGAAATTTAAAATTTGCTTATAAGTGTATTTGCTTGGAAAGAAAGAACAAAAAAGCATGTGACATATGTACCCATTTGCTTAACAATTTACTTAATGTTCAATCTTTATTGCTCTTATTGCTCAATCTCAATCTCGATGCTCTACTCTCCCTTTTTGACAGCATCAATTGAGATTCTTTGCTTTCCCCTTTTCTTGAATATATTTTCTCTATTCCTTCCTTTTGATGGGATCAATTTTACATCTTTAGCTTCCTTCTTTGTTGCTTGTTTCTTTATTGCTTATTGTTTTACTCCCTCTCAATATAGCAATCGTAAAAGATATATCACTTTGCTCATTGAAAAGATATTGCCATTCAAGTATTTCAAAATTTAAAAGTAACTCCATTTGATCAGAGATATTCATTAAAAGTTAAAGTATATATATATATATCCAAAAGATGAGTGAGTACAAAGATGTTTCAATACATAAGTGTTGACTTAGAGTCCAAAAGACATGGATAGAAACTATCCAAGAGTCAATCAGTCAACATTGCATTACATGGCCTACAAGATAGATCCTTGACAAAAACTAAAGAAAAGACAGACTACACTGGATCTAATAGATATCATGACTAGATGGATCGGAGTCTGATGAATCAGAGATGGGGTGAGGAGATGAAGGATCATGTCCACAAGCTCGACCTCGACCGCGTCTGCCTCTACCATGGGTAGAGATGCCAGCACGAGTGGAGGGGTGAGAAGATCCTAAAGGCTGAGAAGCAAAGGATCGAGCTACAAGAGAGAGTCTGATGGTGTCCAGAAGGTTCAAAGCTCTCGAAACAGATTGTAGTAGTGCAGTGAACTGAGTGAAAGCATGCTCACTAGAGCCCTTGATCTCTCTCCTCAGAAAGTCAAAACCACTCTCTAAGACTCCTCGCAGTCTGGCTGCCTCCGCAGATAGGTCTGAGACCTCAGTGATATCCTCATGTGGCTGTGGATGGGCTAGAGCTAGCACTTGCCTCTGCAAGTCAAATACTCTGCCAGTCAGTCTCACTATACAACCCTCAAGCTGCTCGATGCGTACTGACTGATCAGAAATCATCTGGAACACAGTGGAGATGTGGGGGATCAGTGTCCGATCAGATACATCATGAGATATCGATCCCTAGGCAAAAGCTGAAGTACCCAACTAACATGAAAGTATGAAGGCTACACGCTGAGATATCATCTCTATCTGATCATCAGCCAATCTGATCTCTGAAGGATGTGCTCTGCTGTCTGGCTGCTGAAATGAAGTGTGCCTCCTCACAGACTCTGACGGCCCAGCCTCATGGTCAGAAACAAACTGAATATCTGGAGATACAGCCCTGTTATCACAGAGAGGTGATGATGGTCCTTCCTCCTCTGCTCTGTCCTCAGCTCTCTCTTCCACACCTTTTGTCCAACCACCATCAGTCTTGAAAAATCCCATGCGGTGCAGAGTATGGCGGTTGATAGTGTCGGAGTGAGATAGCCTAGCTACTGCCTCCCCCTCAAAGCTAACTCCAAACCTCCTAAATACTAAAGTGAGAGCCATACCGAAAGGCAAATGTGCCTTGGACCTATTCAAGGTCTCTCTCATAGCCTCAATCATCAATGCCGGAAGGTTCAGGGGGGTTTGAGTAATAATATGATACATAATACAGATGTCCCGACCAGAGAGGAGATCATGTCTACCACTTCTAGGAAAAAATAACTTAGTTACCATTTGGTGTAGCAGCCTCATCTCAATGGAAAGAATCTTAGCCTCTAATTTGTTTAGGCTTCTAGTGAAGGTTCTTCCTAGAATAACATTTATTCCCTCCTCCTTAACTGGGAGTTCCATGTTTGTGTATCCCTCATAGGGTAAGTGAAGAATTTTTCCTAAGAGCATAGGATCTAGGCTAATTTCTATACCCTTTACTGTGGATTTTACTATTTCATTACTGTATCCCAAATTCAGATAAAATTCTCTAACAAGATCCACATAGGTATTTTCTTTTAGGGAGCAGTAGAATTTCCAACCTTGGTCCTTAATTTTTGATCCGATAGAGAACCCTTCCTTTTCAAAAAATCTGAAATCAATATTTTTGCCAAGCTCTACCTTCCTATCGGAAAGGGGTACCTTACTGAGGCTGATTGGAGATCGAGTTATAGCTGGAGCAGATGCAGGAGCAGGGTTTGAAGCAGAAGTAGTCTCGGTTGCTTGTCTCTTCTGACGCACACTTTCTTCCAACCCACGAACTGATTTCCTCCTCTGTGGAAGCTTCATCTTCGGAGCCATTTGCATAAGCAGAGCTAGCGAGGAACTTAGGAGAGCAAATATGGGAAGAGATAAAGGGTTTTTAGGGGAAGGATAAGGATTTTGGAGAAGAGGAGTGCCGATTTGGAGAAGACAGGTAGAGTCTATGGTAAGCTTGACTTGCTCCAAATGGAGAAGGAGAAAAGGGAGGAGCTTGTTTCCAAGAGGGTGATTTAGAGGGAGAGAGATGGTGGGAGAAAAGTTTTGGGGAAAAACTTGAGTTTGAAGAAGAAGAGAGGGAGTCTTTTGGCTTGGTGGAAGGAAGAAGACGAAGAGTTGGGTCGGCTCAAGGGAGATTTTCCAACAAAAAGAAAGTGTCCGAAGGATTTAGTCAATATTACAAGTTTACCCTAGGATCGACCCTGGGGGTCGACTCATGGCACAGAGAAATTCAGAAAAATGATGAAACAGTTTCAAAAAAATTTAAAATATTAAAAGAAGGATGTTTATCCAAAAATTGATCATGAGAATATTTATTTTGGGCTTTTGAGCTTAAAAGAAAAGATGAGAATTAAGCTAAAAGAATTTTTGGTATTGATATCTTGGAATCAGAGAGACATCTAAGCAGATGGATCAAGGATTCCTATTTCTCTCCTAATTTCATAAAATCTATCTTCACTTAAGGCCTTAGTAAAGATGTCAACTAATTATTTTTCAGTACAAATATAGTCAAGAATTATGTCTTTATTTTAGACATGTTCTCTTATGAAATTATGCCTGATTTCAATATGTTTTGACCTAGAATATTGAATTAGATTTTTAGTGAGATTTATAGCACTAGTGTTATCACATCTTATGGGAGTTTCATTAAGTTTGATACCAAAGTCTTCAAGTTGTTACTTAATCTACAAGATTTGAGCACAACAACTTCTGGCTGCAATGTATTCAACCTCGGCTGTAGACAGAGCTATCGAATTTTATTTCTTGCTAAACCAAGAGATTAGGTTAGCTCCAAGAAATTGGCAAGTTTCACTAGTACTTTTTTTATCTAATTTATATTTAGCAAAATTGGTATCTGAATATCCTATTAAGTCAATTAATGAGTTCTTAGAATACCATAATCTTAGAGTTTGTGTACCATTTAAATATCTAAGGATTCTTTTAACTGCATTCAAGTGTGATTCTTTTGGATTTGATTGAAAACGAGCACATAGGCAAACACTAAACATAATATCAGGTCTACTAGTAGTTAAATATAATAGAGAATCAATCATGCCTCTATAAAATTTTAAGTCTACACTTTTACCTTCTTCGTCCTTGTCAAGCTTACATGATGGGCTCATGGGTGTGCCAATTGCTTTGGAGTTCTCCATTCCAAATCTTTTGAGTAATTTTCTTGTGTACTTGGTTTGGGTGATGGAGATTTCTTCCTTCGTTTGTTTGATTTGGAGTCTGAGGAAGAATGTGAGTTCTCCCATCATGCTCATCTCGAACTCTCCCTACATGAGCTTTGCAAAATCTTAACAAAGAGTTTCATTAGTAGATCCAAAAATAATGTCATCGATATATATTTGTATAACTAATATATCATCTTGATTTCTTTTAATGAAAAAAGTTATGTCTACATTTCCTCTTGAAAAATTATTATTGAGTAGAAATTTGCTTAGCCTTTCATACCAAGCCCTGGGTGCTTGTTTCAAACCATATAGAGCTTTATTTAATTTAAAAATATGATTAGAAAAAGTATGATTTTCAAAACTTGGGGGTTATTCTACATAAACTTCTTTAGCAATATATCCATTCAGAAAGGCACTTTTGACATCTATTTGGAATAATTTAAATTTTATAAAGCAAGCATAAGCAAGTAGAAGTCTAATTGCCTCTAATCTAGTAATAGGTACAAAAGTCTCATCAAAATCAATTTCTTCTTCTTGATTATAATATTTTGTAACTAATCTTGCTTTATTTCTTATCACATTTTCATGTTCATCTGATTTATTCCTATATACCCATTTTGTGTCAATTATTGAGTAGTTTTTAGGTCTTGATACTAAGGTCCATACATTATTTCTTTCAAATTGATTAAGTTCTTCTTGCATTGCATTAATCCAATTATAATCTTTTTCAGCTTTGTTTATAATTTTAGGTTCAAGATGAGAGACAAAAGCAAAATGATTAATTGCATCTTTAAGTGAAGAACAAGTTCTTACACTATGTGTAGGATCACCAATGATTAGTATCTTGGGGTGATTGTGATCATACCTCCATTCTTTGGGTAGATTATTTGTACCTTGAGGTTGTTCTTGTCGTT
This sequence comes from Elaeis guineensis, assembly GCF_000442705.2. Taxonomy (NCBI): domain Eukaryota; kingdom Viridiplantae; phylum Streptophyta; class Magnoliopsida; order Arecales; family Arecaceae; genus Elaeis; species Elaeis guineensis. Next base: position 84,285,306 of record NC_026002.2, read on the forward strand.
CTTCACCTTCCTCATTTTGTTTATCTTCAAGTTCTTCATCATCTTGAATTGTTGAATCTTTTAGATTGATCTCCTTTATTCCTTCTATAAAAGGATCTGCATTATCAAAACTTTCATTCTTCTTTGAAGGAAGATCGTTAGTTTTATCAAAGATAATATGTATTGACTCCTCTACTACTAAGGTTCTTTTGTTGAAAGCTCTAAAGGCTTTGCTAGAAGAGGAGTAACTAAGAAAAATCACTTCATCGGATTTTGCATCAAATTTTTTCAGTCTTTCTTTACCATTGTTTAACACAAAATATCGGTGTTGGTCCAAAAATCTGCCTACGTCGGAGAAGCTGGAGTCGAGGGAGTCACGGTCACCACCGGGACCTGCAAAGGAAGTCTAAATTGGAGTTGGGGTTGCTCCGGCAAGACCCTCCGACGCTCAAGTCAGTTCTCTGCCTCAACAAAAATGGAGTGCTCGAACAAAAATTTTAGCAGAGTTTTGAGATAGAAATTAGAGCTTAGAGAATAACGTATCTGGGGTCCCCCTTTTATAGGCAAAGGGTGCAACAGACTGATTGTGACATTTGTAACTGTCTGGCAGTGGGTCGCTCAGGGTCAGGAGGAGTTTGTTATAAAGAGTAGTGGAGTAAAATTATGACCATCACCGTGGCCCACCATGTGGAGTCTGTTGCGGGGAGTGGAGCGGCGTCCGTTGTCGCGACTTGCCAGAGAGCGGAGGAGCCATACGGAATCTATCACAGGAAGTGGAGCAGAGTCGTGGCCAAAAAGAAAACCCATGTAAAACGAGAGAAGTCATCAATAATTACAAAACCATATCATTTTCCTCCTAGACTAGTAGTTCTAGTAGGTCCAAATAAATCCATATACAATAATTTTAATGGCTTAGTAGTTGAAACAATATTTTTAGATTTGAACAAAACTCTTGTTTGTTTATCTAGTTGGCATGCATCACAAATTCTATCCTTTTCAAAGTTCAATTTGGATAAACCAATAACTAATTCTTTCTTAATAAGTTTTGAAAGTGAATGCATGCTAATATGTGCAAGCCTACAATGCCAAAGTCAACTAGTCTCATTAATCTTGGCATTTAAGGATACTAGGCATTGCATGTTTATTTTGGATAGATCATTCAAATCTACCATATAAATATTGCCATGTCTATGCCCAACAAATTTGATGCCTTCATTAACAGGACTAGTTACAATGCAAACAGAAGATTCAAAAATGACTTTGTATCCTTTATCACAAAATTGACTGATGTTTAATAAATTATGTTTTAAACCATCTACTAATAAAATATTTTCAATGTACTTGGAGGGAGTAATACCAATGTTACCTATACCGATGATCTTTTCTTTGCCATTGTCTCCAAAGGTGACCATCCCTCTATTTTTAGCATCAAGTGTGATGAATTGAAATTCATCACCAGTCATCTGTCTCGAGCATCCACTATCAAGATACCATTTTCGATTTGCTCCTTGGGATGCTAGACACACCTGCAAGCAAAAGTCAAGTTTTTACTTTAGGTACCCAAGCTTTCTTGGGTCCTTTTTGGTTAGTCACAATGGTTCCTTTTGGAACCCATATTTTCTTTGCATTAGAATTTAAAAATTTGTTAGAGAGACAAGTGTGTGACTTGTGACCTATTTTACCATATTTGAAGTAAGTAATGTTTGAGAACTTGTTGTTTGAAGAGTTTACATAGATATTTTTTAGAAACTTTTGTTTCTTTAAGAGATTATAACCGAGACCAGCCTTACCATAAACAGCCTTTTGATTTTCAAGAATCATATTCAGTTTATTAGAACTTAAGGTGAATTTTTCAACTATTGGTTTTAGCTTGACAATTTCATTCTTTAAGTTCAGATTTTCTTGAAGCAGGGTAGATTTTTCATTTGAAATGTTCTCATTTTATTTTAGTAAAGATTGATTCTTTGATTTTAACTCTTTGTTCTTTACCCCTAGCTTTTTTAGTTCATCAATTAAATCATAAAAAGTTTCATAAAATTCTTCAAAGGTAAAGTCAACAGGAGTATCAGAATTTATCTCATTTTCATGTGCCATAAGGCACAAGTTGGCTTGCTCATTTGAGTCTTCTTCTTCAGAGCTTGACTCATCACTTCCACTTCAAGTAGCCATCATGGCCTTCTTCTTGTACTTCTTGGGACCCTTCTTCAGTTGTGGGCATTCAGACTTAAAATATCCCGATTTCTTATATTCGTAGCAAATAAGGGGTTGGTCTTTATTTTTTTTTTTGCTATATTCTCCTTTTGTGGGTGGCCTCTTCCTCATTTCTTATTTTCTTTTCTTCAAAAATTTCTTAAACCTTCTAGTAATGAGAGTCATTTCTTCATCCTGCTCTTCATTTTCTGTATCATCAGTTTCTTCATCAAGTTGAGCCATGGATTTGAGGGCGATTATCCTCTTCTTTTTGACTTCTTCTTCTTGATGTTGTTTCATGCTCCTCATGTGTCATCAGTGATCTTAGAAGCTCTTCCAAGGGTAGGATGTTCAGATCCTTGGCTTCTTAGATAGCGGTCACTTTGGCTTCTCAAGTTCTTGATAAGGACCTAAAAATCTTTCTCACGAGGTCACTATTAGAATAAGACTTACCAAGACTTTTTAAACCATTTATAATATCAGTAAAGCGAGTAAACATTTCAGTTATAGATTCAACATGCTCCATTTTAAAAAGTTCATATTTATGCACGAGCATGTTAATTTTGGATTCTTTCACTTGATTAGTTCCTTCATGAGTTACTTCTAATCTATCTCATATTTTCTTAGCAGACATGCAAGTTGAAATATGATTGAATTCATTAGCATCTAGGGCACAATACAAGACATTCATGACTTTAGAATTTAGTTGTGCCATTTTCTTATCAACCTCATCCCATTCTTTTTCGGATTTGATTGATTCCATACCGTCAATAATTTTAGTGGGTGTGTGTGGTCCATTTACTATGATACTCCACATATCATAGTCAAGTGCTTGAATGAAGATTTTCATCTGAGCTTTCCAATAGGTATAGTTTGACCCATTGAAAAGTGAAGGTCGGTTAGTGGACTGCCCCTCGGCTAGAGAAGTACCAACTTGAGTTGCCATAGATCTTTAGCTCTTTGATTGGTTAAATCAAAGTAGGGCTAGAGCATCAGGCTCTGATACCACTTGTTGCCCAACTATGCAACCCAAGAGGGGGGGTGAATTGAGTTTCTAAAAATTTAAACTTAACTTACAACTTATGAAGAATATTTAACAATAGCAAGATAAGTAAGGAGAGTGTAATTGATGCACGGGTAATGGTTGGATGCAAGAATATAAGAGAATAAAGAAGTTTAAAAGGAGAGCAATTAAGCACAACACAAACAAGAGGATTTATAGTGGTTTGGTGTCAACCTTGTACCTACATCCACTCCCCAAGCTCTAACTTGGGAATTCCAATCCACTAAATTGTATTCAACCTGAATACACTTGTCGGAACCTCTGACTCTAGCTATTTCAAGCTAGAATACTTGTTTTCCGAGTACAAGCCAACTCAATACAATCCGATTCAAAGTTCGAAACAACCTTCCCGCATTTTGGAATCCTTCCAAAATAAAAAATAATGACTCAAAAAGAGTATTACAATTAACAGCACAGAAATACAAATGAAGCTCCTTTAATGAGCGAATAAGGTATTAAATATACTTTACACAATTTGAAGGAAGCTCTTTCTGATTTCCTCAAGCTAGTTGGAGACTTGAATGAGCACTTGAGGAGTTGGTGAACTTGAATTAAAAGCTTCTTGAATATTTTAAGCGGACTCTTGCTTAGGGATGAAAAGAATGCTTGAAGAAGCTTTTTCAATTTTTTTTTTTTTTTTGATTTCCTCCTTTAAGTCCCTTTATATAACTTCAAATAATGGTGGAGAGTAATCTGGACTGAAATAGAGCTGTTAGAGCACATTAAATGAGTATTAAATATAATTAAAACAGGTTAAAAACTAGCTATTATGGAACTTTCTCATCACAGGGGTCGACTCATAGGGTCGACTCATGCTCATGGGTCGACTCATAGGGTCGACCTCTGTGGAAAAGAACAGAAAATAACTGTTCTGTAATTTTGGCCTGCGAAGCAGCAGAGGTCGACTCATGCCAAGGGGTCGACCCATGGGGTCGACTCGCATAGAGTGCCAGCCAAAATTTTAGCGTGCCGTTCAGCCCTTTAAGCCATGAGTCGACTCATGGGGTCGACTCAAAAATAAAAATATGATTTTCTTACAAAATATACTTCTAAAAATATTAAAATTTTTTTCAATAGATTGTACATCTTCAGTTCTTGCTCTTGAGGCTTCTGAATCAGGTCTTGACAAAATTATGATTTTGCCCCTGAAATGCAGTAAGTCTTTTTCCAAGCCAAATCATTAGTAATCTCCTCAAATACTTTGTAATCATCAAAATCAATTCAAGGAGCAACAATGCCTCATTTGATTAGGATTTAGTAAGTTGACTAAATTTGTTATATATTAAACCAAAATTATTTGTACAACCTTTATGATTCTAGCAATCATTTTTAGCTTGATAATATGAATGACATTATAACTTAAAAAGCATATTGTATAGCTTGAATTGTTATATGTATGTTACATATTATGTAGATGTTAGGATGTGTTGAGACCAGTCTAAGACTCTCTATAAAAAAATTAAATTAAGTTGTAGTACCAAGATTCACTTACAAATCGAATGTTGAATTCATTTGATCAATTGATGCCTAGATATGTGTTAAAGATGGTTTTCTAATTAAGTCTGTATGCTGGCCTGGTCAACTATGTTGATGTCTAAAAAAAGCTACGGGGAGCCTCCCTCCTGTTTACCTGACTAATCTGGTCTAATTGAGTTTCAAACTTAGATTGATTAGTGATGTAAACACTATAAAGGTCTTCCTTCATACTTAATCAATAGAGTATGCCAAGATTTTAGTGAGTTTGTTGTGCTATCCATAAGGGTTACTATAAAAATTGATATGATGTTGACTAAGTACGTACTGATGCTTATGGCATATTTGAATAGTGTTGCTTGTTGTGCTATCCACAAGGACAGTATTGTTTGAGTATGACCATATAGGAATGAAGGGTTAACTTAACTAGAACACTATAGTTTGTTGTACTATCCATAAGACTATGAGTAATCTATAAGCAAAAAAAATGTTAAGAATTGTATGAAGTATAATTGGTAAAGAGTTACCTATCTTTGAACTCATGAATGCTTATTGTACTGTCCATAAGGTGTTTGTGAGGAATAGAGATCTCTATCCCACTTAGGAAACTGATAAGAAGTTTCTTGTTTATCATATTAGAGGGCTATGATATTTGATAAACTAGTAGGAGTAACAATTAGATAAAAGATCAAGTCCAGTTGTTCCTGTCATCATGAGTTGTCTGCTTATACAATGTTCTTGTTATTGTAGATTAACTACATAATGGCATCCTCACTATCATTACGTGGCATGCTAGATATAAATAAATTAACTAGACCAAATTATGTAGACTAGTTAAGAAACTTGATAATAGTTCTTATATAGAAAAAAATCTCCTATATACTGGATATCCCTACACTCGATACGATTGGAGAAGATGCATCTGAGGAAAGGGCCACATATAAAATGTGACAGGATAATAGTGTAACTATCAAATGTTTCATGCTTGCCTCCATGAACAATAAGCTTCAAAGGCAGCATGAAGGCATGGATGTTCCTTTCATACTCCTTAATTTAAAAAGGTTATATAGAGAACAAAATCGAACTGATAGATATGAGATATCTAAGAAGTTATTTCGTACCAGGATGAGTGAAGGCACATTCATGGAAACTCATATCCTTAAGATAATTGATCTGATTACTCATTTAGAATAATTGGATTTCGCCATGGATGGTGAGCTCAGTCAAGATTTGATCCCGCAGTCACTCTCTGATTTCTTCTCATAGTTTGTCATTAACTTTCATATAAACAAATTGAATACTAGCCTGTTTGAACTACTGAATATACTTAAAATAATAGAGAGCCATTTCAAGGATGACAAACTCTTTCGACAACCAAACTTTAATCGATGTCAGCATGAGAATATCATTCCCAATCAGGAAGATGTCATCTACGTACAATATGAAGAATGTGATAGTACTCTCACTAACCTTTTTGTACACACATGGCTTCTTCTCATTTCAAACATTTTGATCATATCATTGAAGCAAGTATTTCAACTCCAAGATGCTTGCTTGAGTCCATATATAGATCATTGCAGCTTGCAGACCTTGTGGTCACTATCACTAGATATAAAATCCAAAGGCTGCTCCATATTTGTCAATTTAGGAAGATAGTTTTCACATCCATCTATCAAATTTCTGAAGAAAATATATAGTAGTACTATGCATGCGATTTTAAAATTTTTGTGTAGCAGAAACAAAAGATTAAATAATTTAATCCCAATTACATACATAAGATCTAATCTTAGACTACTACATTGTTGGTGCAGAATTTTGCCAACATCGGAGAAGCTGAAGTCGAGGGGATCGCGTCCGCCGCTGGGACCTGCAAGGAAAGTCTAAACCGGAGTTGGGGGTGCTCCGGCAAGACCCTCCGACGCTCAAGTCAGTACTCTGCCTCAACAGAAATGGAGCACTCAAATAGAATTTTAGCAGAGTTTCGGGATAGAATTTTTAGCATAGAGAAGAACGTATATGGGGGTCCCCCTTTTATAGACGGAGAGCATTACTGATTGACAGCGACGTCTGTAACCACCTGGTAGTGGGCCGTTCGTGGCCATGTAGAGTTTGTTGCGGAGAGTAGCGACGTCAGTGGGCCATTCAGAGCCACGTGGAGTTTGTTATGGAGAGTGGAGTGGTATCCATTGTCGCGACTTGCCAGAGAGTGGTGGGGCCAGTGGAATCTGTTACAGAGAGTGGAGTGGGATAGTGGCCATTGTCGTGACTTGCCAGAGAGTTTGAGCCTGACAGTTGAAGCTCGACTGGGACGTCTGATGGAGCAGAATGGCTCTCTGTCTCTGCAATCTAAGAGAGGCTCGGATATTTTTGAGGTTGCTGATGAGTCCACTGTTGTCGGGTGCCTAGAGCGCTGATGCTGCAGGTGGAAGTCATCTACTGTAGAAGCTCAGACGGGGACTTTCTATTGGAGAAGTTCGATTTCATGAGGAATCTGACAGAGGGTCGACTGACAGTGGAGCTCGGGTGGCATTGTGAAGGTTCGTCTGCTGGAGGAGTCTTGAGGGTACTGTGGAAGGTCGAACGTTGGAGGAGTTCGGGATTCAATTTTATTGTAGAAGTTCGGACGAAGACCAATTGTCGTGAAAGTTCAGATGGAGACTTCTTATTATAGAAGTCCCATTGCTAGAGAAGCTCGATCATTGATGAAGTTTGGAAGAAGTTCGAAGAAGAGATCTGGCTGGTGGAGCCCATCCGTTGTTGGAGTTTATCTAGAGTCCATCCGCTGTAGAAGTTTGGCTGGGATCCGGCTCTTGTTGGAGCTCGAATGAAATCGAAAAGGCAGTCGACCACTGTAGAAACTTGGATGGAGTCTGATTACTGTAGAAATCCTACTATTGGAGAAGCTCGGACATCGATGAAGCCCAGAAGAAGTTCGGAGTAGAGTCGTTCGTGGCCGAAAGAAGTCTAGGCTGAGATTCGAAGAATAGTCAATCACTATAGAAAATCGACTGATAGTGAAGCTCAGAGAGCGTTTGGAGCAGTCCTGTAAATGAATGGAGGAGCCCATTATTGGAGAAGTCCGGATGGTATTATGGAAGCTCGGACGGTCAGGGGAGTTCGAAAAGAAGCCACACAAGGTCGGAAGCCAGAAAAGCCCTAGAAGGGTCGGCCTTTTACGAACTTCGATTGGGGTTATTTTATACCCAACACCAGTCTCCCTACTTTTGAGTTCGGGTTTTGAATGAAGGAAGTACACAAAAATTTTCACAACCGAAGTTGGCTCCCTGAGGAATTCTGTCCGTCGGGCTTCTAGTCTGGGACAGGATGGCCTTGAAGCCTCCAAAAAACTCGAGGCTTATCCAGCTCTTCTTCTCTCCAACCTCCTGAAGGAACAACTCTTGTTTAACATCGGCCTAAGCCCTCTCAACCCTGTCGGTACTATTATATATATATATATATTTTTTTTTTCTTCCATTCGCTGCTTTCCCTTTCCTCTTGTTCTTTTGTTAAGCTGTGTCGATCCTCATTCACTACAGATATGGATGCTGACGCGGCTCGAATGCTAGCTCAGGGTCTCAAGACCCACAAAAGTAAAGGCACAGCATCCTCGAGGGCGGCGAAGAGGGCAAGGGTAGAAGAGACCAGCCCGACCGCGCCTGCCCAGGCGGCCATTACCGTCGACGCTTCCTCTGACATCGAGCCCGCAGTCCCCCGGGCCTCTTCAAGGAGCCCCCCGATCGAGGTTCCCACTCTAGAGGCCCGGCCCGAGGAGGCATTAGGGGCCGAACGGAGAAGGAGAAAGAAGACATTGACCTGCAAGAGACACAGTAGCAGGGCTGCCATCGAGGGGGCCGATGGCTCCGAAGAAGATCTGGGGGAGAATCCCTTCAACAATAGGGATCTAATACAGAGATTGGTCGATGGGTGCATCCTGCCCAAGGTCATCCACAGGATCGTCCACGTCGATCCTGAGCAGTGGGTCTGGGACTCTCTGGGGTCCTTTCTCGAGGTAGGTCAATTTACTCCTTCTTCTCACCTCTCAACTTTGCTTATTCCTTGGCTTTTATATTGACTCCCTGGCCGCTCTTGTAGATTGGACACCAGCTCATTTCCAACATCGAGGCGATGAACAATGCTAGGAAGGAGGCCGCTCAAGCAGAAGAAGGTCGCCTGGCCGAGGCCACCCACCTCTAGAAGAAGATTGCTGAAGTCGCGAGTCTCCAAGAGGTGCTGCAGAAGGAGGGGCAGACCTCAGCAGACTTGAGGGTCACCTTGGAGGAGGAGAGCAAGAAAGCAGAGGCCGAGGTCTCCAAGTTGAAGGCGCAGATCCCGACCCTGATCTCGGAGGCAATGGTCTGGACAGTGGAGGAGTTCAAAACCTCCTCCAAGATGAGGGATCTGAAGGTCGAGTTTGGCCAGGCCGCTTTCATCAAGGGCTTCAAACTTTGCCAAGAGAAGGTGGTCGAAAAGTTTTTTGAGCTAGACCTCGGCTTCTTGGATGAGGCGTTCGATGACGAAGCAGAGCCTTCTGAAGCTGCTGCCAGTCTTCCTCCAGTCGAGACTTCCTCGACTGTCGTGGTTGCCGTGGCCAACCTTCCGGGGGCACCGAGCTCCCCCACCCCTATCTTAGAGGTCCAAAACCTCTAATTTTGTATTCTTTTCTTCTTCTTTTTTTTTTTATAACTTTTTTTTGTTCTCTTGTACTTAAGAACTATTTAATCAATGAAATCGGATCCTCTTTTATAGAGAGCTCCTTTGTCTTACTTTGCCTTCTTTTTCTTCTCTTTTATTTTCTGACACTAATTTATGTTGTGGCACTCTTGTCTTCCAACGACAGTGCCCTGCTGAAACTCTTCCCCTACCACAAGGGATTTTTCTGAAGTCGATGATCCGAGATCTCAGAAGAGAAGTTCGTCACTTGATGAAGAAATCAAAGAAGCTGGATGACAAACTTCACCGGCTGAGAAAGAGCCATTCGGAAGTCACTGCGGAGGCTACTCGCTTTCGGGACCTCCACAAAAAGGGTTTCATGAACTACACTCGGAGGAAGGCTGACTTCGTGATGGAGCTTGAGGAACTTTAAAAATGTGCCAGCGACCGATCTTGGACTCAGGCTTCCAAGATCAGCTCCCTTGAAGTCGAGCTGGCGGCTGCACGGGAGAAGATCAGCCAGTTGGAAGGGAGCTCGTCCTGGCTCGTAACTCAGGCCGATCATAACTGAGACTGGTTGGAGAAATTCTTCAACCTTCAAAAGTAGCTGCAGGATGCCGAGGTGAACTACAATGCCTACCGAGTCGGCTGGTGCGGGCAAATAGATGACTACCAAAGGAAGCTCAAGACGGCGACCGATGAATTTGCCCGCCTTCAGAGGCAGTTGTCTGAGAGAGTCTAGGCTGTCTCTACACAAGGCTTCGATGAGCTCCACTCCTTAAGGGGGACCATGGAAGAACTGTCCGTGGCCCTTGGGCAGGAGAAGTCTGAACTGCAGTGGCTGAAGATTTAGCTGGCCTATGAGCAGCAGGCGATCAAGGATGCCGAGGTGGAGTCCGAGGTTCTGAGAAAGAGGCTTCGGGAGTCGGAGGATGAAAGCCGATGGTTCCACCATATGTACCTGAAGATTCTTTTAAAAAAGAAAAAACTGGAAGAAGAAGTCGAAAACTTAAAGCAATCCCTGACAATGACTGGAATCGAGAGCTCGAAGTCGGAAGAAGCTAAGCTTCCTTAGAGTTTTTTTTTACCTTTTGTTCTTCCATGCATTCTTTTCTTTTCTTGTCATTTTTCTTTTTTGGCCTTCGAAGGCTTTGTAATGCACACTTTACTAATGAAATGAGGAGAAATTTTCTCATTACCTTGTCTATTCTTGCTTTGAGTTGTTGTTTACCGAGCTTCTTTCATCTTTTGTCTTGTTCAATGTTGACATTGTTTGAAGGTTCCTGGTCGTCGCCGCATTGATTTGCCCTTTTTTGTTCATGACCGAAGGTCTTTTCGAGGCCACTCAAGTTTGACGCTTCCTTCCGGTGCTCAAACTTGGGGGTCCGAACTTCTCATTATCTTGAGAAAGTCGATTTTCTCTTGCCAGTGTCGAGTTCCCTCTTAGAGATTGAGGATTTTTGACAAGGGTCTCCTTCCTCGTTGAGACGAGGTTCCTTGTATCTTTGATGTAGTTTATTTTTTTCTTATCACTGGTGTAGCTCGTTGCTTTCTCCTTTTCTCTTTTCTCTTTTTTTTTGTGTTCGAGTGAGGGTTTTTTCTCTGCTCTTAACGGGGTTGTAGGGGTGTAGAGAAGCCGTTGAGGAGACTTCCTCCCTCATCCGATCTTGACCGACCAGGTCTTCATTTGTGTCTCCTTCTGTTCCTGACACAGTCAATTTTAGCTCTGTTTGGACTGCGGAGGTACATAAGGGCCGTTGCAAGGGCCTCTGCCCCCATCCGATCTCTAAATAATCAGGCCTTCAACTTTGCTCATGTTAGGATGAGGTTCTCTTCCTGTTCCTAACAGGATTGTGAGGGCACATAAGGACCATTGTAAGAGCCTCTCCCCCCATCCAGTCTCTAAATAATCAAGCCTTCAACTTTGCTCATGTTAGGATGAGGTTCTCCTCCTATTCCTAACATGGCTGTGGGGGCACATAAAGGCCATTGCAAGGGCCTCTCCCCCCATCCGATCTCTAAATAATCGGATCTTTGACTTTGCTCATGTTAGGATGAGGTTCTCCTCCTGTTCCTAACATGGCTGTGGGGGCACATAAGGGCCATTGCAAGGGCCTCTCCCCCCATCCGGTCTCTAAATAATCGACCCTTCGACTTTGCTCATGTTAGGATGAGATTCTCCTCCTATTCCTAACATGGCTGTGGGGGCACATAAGGGCCGTTGCAAGGGCCTCTCCTCCCATCCGGTCTCTAAATAATCGGGCCTTTGTTCGTGTTAGGATGAAGTTTTCTCATGTTCTTGACATGCTTAATTTCGATTGTCTGAAGGAGCTACTTCCTGTCGTTACAAGCTCATGCCAAAAGAGAAGATATGCGAATATGAAAAAAACTTTTATTTAAGATAAAGTTATTGGTAATACATTCGTAGATTTTTTGAATCCCATAGTCGAGGAAGGTCTGCTCCCCATCGGGGTTCTCTAGAGATGGTGTTGATGATTCTGATTGGAGGTCGATCTTCAGGCTATTCCTCCCTCCTTGGTGGCTCCAGTTGTGGCAAGGCCCTCGACCGATCTTTCCTACCTTCAGACCGACATCGAATGAATCTATCGAGCCGACCTCATCTGATGAGCTCCTCGATCTCATCCCGGAGCTGAATACACTCCTCCGTATCATGACCGTGGTCACAATGATAGAGGCAAAACTTGTTAGGATTGTACTCCCCAGGGTGTGTGCGCATCCTTTCCGACCTTGGCAGCTGCTCCCTGACCTCCATTAGCACTTGAGCTTTTGGAGCATTGAGGGGGGTGTAGCTGTGGAATCTTCCTAGGGGAGAGCTCCGTCGAACCTTGCGGTCCGAGCTCCTCTACCTACGAGCTCAGGAGGGAGTTCGAACATGCTTGTGTCTGGGGGAGAGTTCGAAAACATGATCGAGCTTCACTCGCCCCTTTTTCAGCTGCAGGCTTGCTGGAATCACCCGCCTGTCGCTCCTTCGCGGCCTCCTCATCTTTCATCTTAAAGACTTCCTCTGCTCGGGCATATCCTTCGGCCCGAGCCAGCAAATCAGCGAAGTCTCTGGGATACTTCTTTTTTAGGGAGAACAGAAGATCGTTCTTTTGAAGATCACTCTTCAAGATGGCCATTGCAACTGATTGGTCTAGATTTCGGACCTCCAACGTGGCGGTATTAAAATGATTGACATAAGTTCGGATGGATTCTTCCTCTTTTTGCTTGATGTTGATGAGGGACTCTAAACCTCTTTGGGGATGTTGACTGCCAACGAAATGAGCCACAAACTGGTGGCTCATCTAATCAAAGGAGAAGATGGTACCCGACTTCAGTGTTGAGTATCAATTTCTTGCTACTCCCTTCAAGGTGGATGGGAAAGCTCGGCACAGGATGGCGTTTGGTGCCCCATGGAGCAGCATCATTGTCTGGAAGGCCTCCAGGTGGTCAACCGAATCTGAGGTCCCATCGTAGCTTTCGAATTGGGGGAGCTTGAAGTTCGACGGGATTGGTTCCTGCATGATCATTTGAGAGAAAGGAGGATCAGTACAGATGTCCTCACCGTAAGCAGTGGGAGCATGATGGAGCTCTTCGATCCACCAGTTTATCTCCTGGAATCTTTGATCCAGGAGGTTTTCTCGACTATGAGTCTCGAGGGTCTTTTGGTGAAACGGAGGTAGGGACCCTCCGGGGGTGAAATCGTGATCGGACAGAGGGCTCTCCGCCTTCTACTTCCCCTTTCCGGGGAAGATAGGATGATTGGCCCAAGTGAACCGCCCGGTCATCGAATTTTGGAACTCCGACGATGCTCTTTCCAGCCGCACTGATGCTTGCGGCTATTGCAGCTGCTGCTGCATGGCCTGCACTGCTTCGGTGAGGCCCCTGACCTGCTGAACCAGCAAGTCGAACTGCTCCATGCCGACTGCCATTGCCCGTGGAGGAGGAGCCTAGAAAACTGAAGACAAGGATGGAGCTTGTGGGTCTCGCTGAGATCTGGCCATGGAGGTCATGGATAGCCTGGTGGATGCCTTTCGGGGAGGCATCAGGTGGAGATCTGACAGGAGAAGAAGGAGAAAATGTCGAAGAAGATGACCGAAGATAATCCCACTGAGTACTCCTTTAAGAACAAAGGTACTGTGAAGGTACAGGCCCCTTCCTCTAGTACCAATTCTGTTGGTGCAGAATTCCCCCAACGTCAGAGAAGCTAGAGTCGAGGGGATCGCGTCCGCCACCGGGACCTGCAAGGAAAGTCTAAATCGGATTTGGGGGTGCTCTGGCAACACCCTCCGATGCTCAAGTCAGTACTTTGCCTCAACAGAAATGGAGCACTCAAATAAAATTTTAGCAGAGTTTCAAGATAGAGTTTTTAGCTTAGAGAAGAACGTATCTCGGGGTCTCTCTTTTATAGACAGAGAGCATTACTGATTGACAGCGACATCTGTAACTGCCTAGCAGTGGGCCGTTCATGGCCACGTGGAGTTTGTTGCAGAGAGTAGTGGCATCAGTGGGCCGTTCAGAGCCATGTGGAGTTTGTTATGGAGAGTGGAGTGGTGTCTGTTGTCGCGACTTGCCAGAGAGTGGTGGGGCCACATGGAATCTGTTATAGAGAGTGGAGTGGGATAGTGGCCATTATCGTGACTTGCCAGAGAGTTCGGGCCTGATGGCTGAAGCTCGACTGGGATGTCTGATGGAGCGGAATGGCTCTCTGTCTCTACAATCTAAGAGAGGCTCGGATGTTTTCGAAGTTGCTGACGAGTCCACTATTGTCGGGTGCCTAGAGCACTGATGCTGTAGGCGGAAGTCATCTGCTGTAGAAGCTCGGATGGAGACTTTTTGTTGGAGAAGTTTGATTTCATGAGGAATCCGACAGAGGGTCGACCGACAGTGGAGTTCAAGTGGCATTGTGAAGGTTCGTTCGCTGGAGGAGTCTTGAGGACATTGTGGAAGGTCGAACGTTGGAGGAGTCTAGGATTCAATTCTATTGTAGAAGTTCGGACGAAGACCAGTTGCCGTGGAAGTTCAGATGGAGACTTCTTATTATAGAAGTCCCGCTGCTAGAGAAGCTCGATCATTAACGAAGTCCGAAAGAAGTTCGAAATAGAGATCCGACTGGTGGAGTCCATTCGTTGTAGGAGTTCATTTGGAGTCCATCCATTGTAGGAGTTCGTTTGGAGTCCGGCTCTTATTGGAGCTCGGATGAAATCAGGAAGGCGATCGACCATCGTAGAAACTTGGATGGAGTCTGATTACTGTAGAAGTCCTGCTATTGGAGAAGCTCGAACGTCGACGAAGCTCGAAAGAAGTTTGGAGTAGAGTCGTTCGTGGCCGGAAGAAGTCTAGGCTGAGATTCGGAGAATAGTCGATCACTGTAGAAAATCGGCTGATTGTGAAGCTCAGAGAGCATTTGGAGCAGTCCGGTAGATGAATGGAGGAGCCCATTATTGGAGAAGTCCGGATGGTATTATGGAAGCTCGGACGGTCGGGGGAGTTCGGAAAGATGCCACACAAGGTCGGAAGCCGGAAGAGCCCTGGAAGGGTCGGCCTTTTATGAACTTCGGTTGGGGTTATTTCATACCCAACATACATCATGATTTATGATATGAAAAATATACACTTTAGATCTAAAAATAAAAGTACATCCATCTCATCGATGCCGAAAGTCTAGATCTAACTATTAGATCTAACATTGCGATTAGGATAAAATAGAAAACATTACCAAACAATTTTGATATTAATTTCTTTTAGTCCAATGATTGGAGAAGGTATTCCTTAGATCACTCATAGCTACATGAAGTCATCTGGCCTTTATAAAAAAATTCACGCAAAAACTGGCACAGATCGGGGACTTAGAGGTGCTAGCCCGCAAGCAACTTTGACGGCTGATCTTTTCTTTTTTCTTCAAGCACCTTGGACACTTCAAAGTATGAAGGGATCTAGAGGAGGAAGAGAGAGAGAGAGAGGAGAAGAACTTTAAAAAAAATAAAAACTAGCAAGGGAAGAGATGTATGATGCCAAGAAGAGGTGACCCCTTTTTATAGGCAAAAATAAGGGTTTTTCATCCAAGGGAAGAGAGACATAATCACCACACCACAAACCAATTTTGGGCATCCAAAAAATTTTAGAAAAAGTTCTATAATGTGGAGAATGATTTTGGAGTCTCACATATCCAAAAACTCTCTAATAAAAATAAAGTAGAAATTATCAAGGCACCAACAACTTTTCTTGTATGAAAAATTTCTTTCCCTGTTTTTATCTTATCTCTAATTAGGATCGCATTCAAATTTGACAAGAGATAGGATTATAAGTCATCAATCATTGCTACCCACTCTTATTGGGTCTACTACTTTGATGCCAAAAAAATCAAGCCAAATCCTATTTGGCATGGAGATATGGGCAAGGGTCCATGTGTGGCACAAGAAGATAAGGATAGAGTCCAAGTTGACAAGGACTCTTCATGCCTAATCTGATTCTAATCCAAATCAAATTTGGATTGAACCCACTGATAGAAATGTATCTAATCTAATTATAAATCTAAATATCTTATTAAATTTCTAACTCATTTAGGAATGAGCTAATTCCAAATCCTGATTGAATCAGGATCAAATTTTTCTTTGTAATTAGGATTGATCATATCAAATCCAATCTATGTCGAACTGAATCTAACTCAATTAGACTTGATCCAAAATTTTTGACTCAATAAAATTGAGTCAATTACTAATTAATTCTCTATTAATAGTAAAGTTTCAATCCCAGTGGGACTCTCCCCCTGAGTCCCGATCTCAGTAGAACTCGTCACTAGAGTCAATAAAATTGGACTCTTCAGCCATCAGATCTGACCAAATCTTCTAATGCATGTGACCTCATAGGTTCAAATCTAAGCCAATAGTATAAGAACAATATTCTATATCAATCAATGTAACCATCTAGCAATGGCGACCCGATGATTGGATAGGTTGAAATATTGCAAAGCAACCTTCTAGAACTTACTGGCGTATGGTTATCATATAATTCATCTGTTTGATCTAAATGCTCAAGGTGACTTAAAGTTTAACTGTCAATTCAAATTTAGTCGACCATATTATATTTTAACCTTTCAAATCTATCTCATGGATTATCCTGATCAAGATTTTGCTAAATTAAAATACACTAATGTATATCTCCTACTAATTTCGGAGGGTCAATTCCATCTTGGCTCACACACCGACTTGATAAGTACTTGACCGTACCTAGTATCCTTTCATTACTGAATTAGAAACTTATATGGTCTGATACTAAAGTACAATGAGTTGCTTACAAGTCACTGTGGTGGTCTCAGGTCTGAGGGACACTTATACTCGTACCCTTCACGATCTACTCCTGACAGTAGAGTGCTCGGTACATGATCACGTTCGATGTGAATGTACTCCTACATTCCATCTGCATGCCATAACAGTATCTGCACACTCTTTGGTTAAGAGAACAATCAACTCATATGGCATACAATGACCTATACTCGATATTACTATCATCCTATTAATAGCATATCATTTGATCGTGAATATTTTTAAGGACTTAATGATAAATCCTCTTTTATCGATTAATTCTAGTCCTAAGAACTTCATTACAACACAGAAGTTCAAAGATGGATAATTTGTAACAAAAATACTAAATAATTTTTATTAATAAAAATTTATATATAATTTACAAGATGAGCACAATCGTCAATAGGCTAATGATTGGCTTTGGGACATATTTTTCAATAACTCTCATTTGGACTAAAGCCAATCAATACAGCATCGTGTACCTATCTTTGATTTGTGATCATCGAACTCTTTGATTTTGAAAGTTTTAGTAAATGAGTTAGCTAGATTCTCTTTTCCGTCGATCATTTGAAGGTCGACATCACCTCGATCTACGATCTCTCGAATAAGGTGATAGCGGCATAGAATATGTTTGGTATACTGATGGAACCTCGGCTCCTTGGCTTAAGCAATGGCTCCAATATTATCGTAGTATAACAAAATAGGGCCATCAATGGAGGGTGCCACTCCGAGCTCGTCAATAAATTTTCATAACCATACAGCTTCCTTCGCAGCATCGAATGCCATGATATACTCTACTTCGCAAATAGAGTCTGCCACAGTGTGCTGCTTAAAATTTTTTCAGCAGATCGCTCCACCATTTAGAGTAAAAATATAATCCAACACACTTTTACAATGGTCATGGTCTGACTGAAAGCTGGAGTCGGTAACCTCCACTAGTTTCAAGTCAGTTTCGCCATGTATAATCCATTGGTCCTTAGTATTTTTTAAATACTTAAGAATGATCTTTACGACCATCCAGTGGTTCTCTCCTGGATTAGACTGGTATCTGTTCACTATCCCTAGTGAGTATGCCACATCTGGTCTCGTATATATCATGACATACATAATAGAACCTACTATCGAAGCATATAGAATTTTACTCATACGCTCTCTCTCTTGAGTTATCGGATAATCTCCTTTCAAAAAAAAAAATTCATGGCCTATTGAAAGATAGTCTTTCTTAAAATTTTTCATGCTGAACCATTTCAATATGGTATCTATGTACATTGATTGGGAGAGCCCGAGAAGCCTCTTAGATCTATCCCTATAGATCTTCATCCCTAGGATGTAGGCTGCCTCTCTCAAATCTTTCATGGAGAATTATGACGACAGCCATATTTTTATTCTCTGTAATGTAGGGACATCATTCTTGATTAAGAGAATGTCATCCACATATAAAATAAGAAATATAATTATTGAACCATTAGCCCACTTATATATGCAGGGTTACTCTCCATTCCTAACGAAGCTATACATTCTGATCACCTTATCAAAATGTATGTTTCAACTCGAGATGCTTGCTTCAATCCATAAATGGATCTCTAAAGCTTGCACACCTTGGACTTATCTATGGATATAAATCCCTCATGTTGTATCATATACACCTCTTCATTCAGCTCTTCTTTTAGGAAAGCTGTCTTCACATCCATTTGCCAGACTTTATAGTCTAGGTATACTGCTATCGCAAGCATGATCCGAATAGACTTGAGCATTGCCATAAGAGAAAATATCATATCATAGTCAATACCATAATGCTGATGATAACTCTTGACAACTAAACAGACTTTATAGGTCTCCACATTCCCGTTTGTGCCCCTCCTTCTTTTGAAGACCCACTTACACCCTATAAGTTTTATCCCTTTAGGTGAGTCAACCAATGTCCATACATCATTGACCTTCATAGACTCTATCTCAAATTTTATGGCTTCAAGCCATTTATCAGAGTCAGACCTCTGCATCGCATCCATATACGTGATTGGATCCTCATCGTACTCATTGAGTTCAACAAGATCCCCATCCCGGACCAAGAAATCTAAGTATATGTCTAACTAATGCGGTACTCTATCAGATCGCCTTAAGGATATTTATATATTGGGCTCCAGATTTGATCTTATCAAATTCAGTTCAGATTCAATCATTGGTATCGATTCTTCTACTAGTTGAACTTCGTCAAGCTCGATTTTAGAGGCACTTATTCCTTCACTAAGAAATTTTCTTTTCAAAAAATGTGCCTTACTGCTGACAAATACTTTTTGTTCAACAAATAGATAAAAGTAATATCTCCTTATTTCCTTGGGATATCCTATGAAATTATATTTATTGGATCTGAGATTGAGCTTGTCAGTTTGTAATCATTTAACATGAGCCGAACATCCCCAGACCCTAAAATAAGAGAGGTTCGGCCTACGCCCTGACCATATCTCATATAGTATCTTACTAACCAACTTACTCAGCATATTATTTAGCACAAGACAGATTGTTTCAAGTGCATATCTCCAAAAAAAGATCGGTAGAGTTGCAAACCCCATCATGGATCGAACCATATCCAACAACATTCGATTCCTTCTTTCTGAGATGCCATTATGCTTTAGTGTCCCTGGAGGGGTCCATTGTGAGAGAATCTCATTCTCTCCTAGATATGTCAGAAACTTACTAAAATGATTTAACCCCCTCAATCAGACTGAAGAGTTTTAATACTCTTTTCAGTTTGTTACTCTACTTCATTACGGAACCGTTTGAACATTTTAAATGATTCAAACTTGTGTTTCATCAAGTAGATGAATCCATATCTAGATAGGTCATCTGTGAATGTAATGAAATAGCTATATCCTTCTCTAACACATGTGCTCATGGGTCCACATACATCAGTATGTATCAGACCTAGCACATCACTGGCTCATTCTTTTTTTTCAATAAAAGTTGACTTGGTCATCTTTCTAAGCAAACAAGACTCATAGATAAGTAATGATTCATAATCATCTTTATCAAGAATTTCTTCTTGAGCTAACCTGTTCATCTTATTCTTGTTGATATGACCTAGCCTACAATGTTAAAGGTAGGCATTTGTGACATCATCTATTCTAGGGTGTTTATTTGGAATGTACATTACATTGGCCTAGATACAACATAGATATCATTGTTCAACTGTCCATGCAAAATTATAGTACCATTCAAAATGATATCATAAAAAAAAAAAATTTATTGATATTTTGTAATTAGATTTGACTAAAAGGCCTACAGAAATAACATTTAAAAGAAAACTTGGATAGTAATAACACTCATCAAGAACAATATGCTGAGACTCAAATACAAGCTTAATGATTCTTAAAGCTAGAAGTAGAATTGATCTTCCATCTCTAATATTTAGAAATCTCTCACCTTCTCTAAATATCCTACTGACCTGAAGACCCTGCAACAAATTGCAAATGTGAATAGGGCTTTTGGTATCCAATACCCAACTCATTATTTCAATAAGATATTGGATGTATGCCCTAGAAGCCAATCTTGGATGACATATTTCATATCTCTAGAACATGATTTTGTACTTATTGGGCAGTTATAGTATCATTCATATTTATATGTCCATGAATCATCTAAGAGATTAATAAGACAATGACATATATTCTCAAAGAGTTGAGAATTTGAGGTATGTGTCATTAATGGTTGATTCCTCAATTGCTCCTGATCATAGGATCTGAAGTGAAATTTAGTGCAGGGGTAAAACGATAATTTTAAAATTTTTTAAAATTATAATTTTATAGTGGATATTATTAATTAATTAAATTAATTAACATATATAAACCCTACACAAGGATCTAAATATGATATATATATATATATAGCATGTATTTAAATTTGAAATTCAAATTTATAAAGTAAATATTTTACTGTTATGTGTTCAGAACACATTACCTTTGTGCGGATAGTCGATCACCGTAATTTAATCACCGTCGAGAGAGTCTGATCATTGCAATACAGCCACATAGTGTGTCTGGCCTCTGTAGATCGTCCACACGAAGCTTCCGGTCTGATCGGCTCCTCATGAATGCTAGTTTGTCGTAGAACCCTTTTGACGGTCGATGTTGATCGAACTCCTTCGATCTTGATCTGCCGACTCTTTGGATGCTCTGGATTGTCAACAGATGTACTTGAGAGGTTGATGAATCTCTTCTTAAGATCAGGTGGGCTCACGACACTCGTAGCTTACTTTCTCACTTCCCGAACTCTAGGCAGAATCCCTAGGGTACTCTCAGAAAAGCCTATGCCTCTTTCTGTTTCTTTTTTTTTCTCTTCTTTTTCTTTCTTTTCTCACGCATGAGACATTTCTCATGCACCCTTTTTTCTCTTTTCAAATTAGTGCATGCTCTATCTTCTCTTCCTTTTAAAAAGAGAGCAAAACGCATCTTTGCAGCATTTTCTCCGCGTGAGAGGATAAAGATAAGTGGTTGCTCATTTGAATTCAAATCGAATTTGAATTCAAATGCCAACCAACTCATTCTTATCCACTCTACGTGTGAGAAGAGAGGGGCATGGGCATATTTGTGCATGAAGACTTTACATGAGAAATCTTTTCTCGTGTGGAAGAAGGGGCGCACGAAATAAAGGGTGGGCACAGAGATTTGTTATCCATTCAAATTCAAACATCTTTTGAATTTGAATGGCCAACCAATCTCATCCTTATCCATTCAAAATAGTTCACAAAGCTGGGGTGTGGGATAGCTTCTGTGTGAGAGAAAATTCATGAGAACTCATTTCTCGTGAATTCAAATGGGCGCATGTGAAGTGAGGTGGCATAGGGAGATTAGTCAAGGTGGTTTGAAATCCAATTGAACCAACCTTATTTAAAATAGGTTAGACACAATTAGACTAAATTAAACCCAACACAATTAAGCTTAATTAGGCTTAATAAAATTCTAATCAAATCAAAAATTGACTAAGCCCAACCCCTGATCAGATCAGGGATCAAACCACCTTGGCGATTAGGTCAACACTTAACCTAATCGGATCAAACCCAATTGAATCCAATTCAATTGGACTTGATCCAAAAATAATTACTCAATCAAATTGAGTTAATTAGTAATCAAATCACTAATTAAACCTTTCATAAATACTGAGTCCAAATTTGATGGGCAATCGGGCATCAGAGTCCATCGATATGAAATCCTGATCAAAAAATCCCAAACCAGTGGGACTCTTGACCCCGGTATCCAAAATGTGTGGAACTATTGATCAGAGAATCCTAATTCTTGATCACAGAGTTTTAGACATGTAGGACTCAAAGTCCATGAGCATTAGGACTCTTCATCAGCCATCAGATCAGATAGGCACCTCTAATGTGTGTGACCCCACAGGTTCGAACCTAAGCCGGTAGCACAGGAACCAATTCCTGTACTAATCGAAGTGACCATCTAGCAATGGTATCCGATATCCGGATAGATCAAATAGTCACAATCATAACACTCAGAACCTACGTGAATATGGTTACTGTATAATTCATCCCTTTTGACCCCTGTGATTATGATGACTCAGGGTTAAACTATCAACCTTGATTAGACCATCCGAATCGTGCTCAACTCAAACAGTCCTGTGACTCCTCACTAGGACTACCCTAGCCAAGATTTTGCTAAATTAAAATATGACTGTACACAACTCCTGAACTGGAGTGGTCAATCCCATCTTGACACACGCACCGATAAGTCAAGTACTTGACTACACCCAGCATCCTTCCGTCACTGAATTAGAAATTCAGGTGGTCCAGTGCCTAAGTGCAATGAGTTGCTTATAAGTCACCGTGGCAGTTTCAGGTCAGAGGGACAGTTATACCCATATCCCATCGGAGCAAATCTTGACAGCAGAAAAAGCTCCAGAGTCGGTCACATTCAGTGCAGATGTACCCTTACATCTCATCTGTATGCCATACCAGTGTCTCCACACTCCTTGGTTAAGAGGACAACCAACCCATATGACACACAACGACCAATACTTGATAAACATTGTTGTCCTTGGTAACAACATATCATTTGATCGCGAACAGGTTTAAGGACTAAATGACAAATCCTCCTTTGTCGAGTCTAAATAGTCCTAAGGACTTCACCACAACACAGGAGTTCATTAGAAGATGAAACAATTTATGATGAAAAATATCAAAATAACTTTTATTTATTTATAGTTCATATACTAATACAAGAATTAGCACAACCATCAACAGGCTGACGATTGACTTTGGGACACTATTTCCAACAATCTCCCACTTGGCCTAAAGCCAATCGGTGCAGTATCTTATACCCATCTTCGATTTGAAGTCATCGAACTCCTTCACCGCAATGGCTTTAGTGAATGGGTCGGCCAACTTCTTTTTTTCATCGATCTTCTGAAGGTCGACGTCACCTCGATCCATGATTTCTCGGATGAGATGATAGCGACGTAGAATATGCTTCATCTGCTGGTGTGCCTTCGATTCCTTCGCCTGAGCAATGGCTCCAAAGCTGTCACAGTAGAGCAGAACTGGACCAACAAGGGAGGGTCCTACTCTGAGCTCAGTGATGAATTTCCTCAGCCACACCGCTTCTTTGGCAGCATCTGATGCTGCGACGTACTCTGCCTCGCAAACTGAATCAGCCACTGTGTGCTGCTTGGAACTCTTCCAGTAGACAGTCCCACCATTAAGGGTAAAAATAAATCCCGATACACTCTTACTGTCATTACGATCAGACTGAAAACTAGAGTCTGTAAATCCTATAAGTCTCAAGTCTGATTCACCATAAACAAGCCACTGGTCCTTAGTATTTCTTAAATACTTCAGGATGGTTTTAACAACCTTCCAGTGATTCTCCCCTAGATCAGATTGGTATCTACTCACTACCCCTAGTGAGTATGCCATATCTGATCGTGTACATATCATGGCGTACATGATAGATCCTACTATCAAAGCATATAGAATTCTATCCATACACTCTCTCTCTTGAGGTGTTGTCGGACAATCCCTCTTTGAGAGAGAAATTCCATGGCCTATCGATAGATAGCCTTTCTTGGAATTCTCCATGCTGAACCTCTTCAGCATAGTATCAATGTACATGGACTAGGATAAGCCAAGCAACCTTTTAGATCTATCCCTATAGATCCTCATCCCTAGGATGTAGGAAGCTTCTCCCAGATCCTTCATGGAGAACTGTGATGACAGCCAAATCTTTATTCTCTTTAATGTAGGGATATCATTCCCGATTAAGAGAATATCATCCACATACAATACAAGAAATACCACTACTGGACCATTAGCCTATTTATAAATGCAGGGCTCTTCTCCGTTCTTAACGAAGCCATACGTTTTGATCGTCCTATCAAAATGAATGTTCCAACTACGGGATGCTTGCTTAAGTCCATAAATGGACCTCTGTAGCCTGCACACCTTAGACTCATCTGTGGATGTGAACCCTTCAGGTTGTATCATATACACCTCTTCGTCCAGCTCTTCATTTAGGAAAGCTGTTTTCACATCCATCTATCAGATTTCATAGTCCAGATGGGCAGCTATCGCAAGCATAATCCGAATGGATTTGAGCATTGCCATAGGAGAAAATATCTCATCATAGTCTATACCATAACGTTGATGATATCCCTTGTCAACCAGACGGGCTTTATAGGTCTCCACCTTTCCATTTGCGCCTCTCTTCCTCTTGAAGACCCACTTACACCCTATGGGTTTTACTCCTTCGGGTGGGTCAACTAATGTCCACATATCGTTGACCTTCATGGATTCTATTTTGGATTTCATGGCCTCTAGCCATTTCTCAGAGTCATGTCTCTGCATTGCATCCATGTAGGTAATCGGATCCTCATCGTTTTCATCAAGTTCGATAGGATTGCCATCCCAGATCAAGAAACCATAGTATCTATCCAGTTGATGTGGTACTCTACCAGACCGCCTTAAGGGTGCAGGAACAATGGGCTCCGGCTCTGATCTAACCAAATCCGATTCAGGTTCAGCTACTTGTGTCAATTTTTTCACCTGCCGAACGTCCTCGAGTTCGACCTTAGAGGCAACAGTCCCTTCACCAAGGAACTCCTTTTTCAAAAAGATTGCCTTAAGGCTGACAAACACCTTTTGCTCATTAGCTAGGTAGAAATAATACTCTTTGGTTTCTTTTGGGTACCCTATGAAATAACACTTGTCAGACCTAAGTCTAAGCTTGTCCGTAATTAAACGTTTAACATAAGCCGAACACCCCCAAACCCTAAGGTACGAGAGTACTGACTTACATCCTATCCATATCTCATATGGCATTTTGGTTACAGACTTACTCGGAACCCTATTTAGAAGATAACAAGCCAATTCGAGTGCATATCCTTAGAGGGAGATCGACAGACTAGCAAACCCCATCATGGATCGAATCATGTCCATCAAGGTCCGATTCCTCCTTTCAGACACACCATTATGCTACGGTATTCTAGAAAGAGTCCACTGAGAGAGAATCTCATTCTCCTCAAGATTTGTCAGAAACTCATTGGAAAGGTATTCACCTCCTCGATCAGATCGAAGAGTTTTAATATACTTTTCAGATTATTTTTCTACCTCATTTCAGAATAGTTTGAACATTTCAAATGACTCCGACTTATGCTTCATTAAGTAGACATACCCATACCTCGATAGGTCGTCTGTGAAGGTTATGAAGTAGAACTATCCACCTCTTGCACTAGAGCTCATGGGTCCACATACATCAGAATGTATCAGACCCAAGAGTTCACTGGCTCGCTCACCTTTTTCAGTAAAAGGTGACTTGGTCATCTTCCCAAGAAGACAGGACTCACAAGTTGGAAATGATTCACAATCACTGATTTCAAAAATTCCTTCTTGAGCCAACCTGTTTATCCTGTTCTTATTGATATGACCTAGTCTACAGTGCCAAAGGTAGACTTCTGACACATTATCTATTCTAGGATGTTTACCGGAGATTTGAACCACATTAACAGATTGTGATAGTAAGTAAATTTTATTATTTAGTTGTCTAATAAACATTGTAACACCATTCAAAATGATATTGCAAATATTTTTTTTTATTAAAAATTCATAACTGTACAAGGCCAAACGGCCTACAAAAATAATATTTAATAAAAAGTTTGGACAATAGTGACATTCACTCAGAATTACATTACGAGAGTTGATTACAAGTTTCATGATTCCTAAAGCTAGAACTGGAACTTTGTTCCATCTCCAACATTTAGGAACCTCTCACCTTCATTAAATCTCCTACTGACCTGTAGACCCAGCATCAAATTACAGATATGATAAGGACTTTCGGTATCCAATACCCAGGCAGTAGTATCACAAATAGAAAAGTTGCAAGGTGTTATCATATAATTACCTTGCTTCTTCTTTGGCCTGTTCGGATCCAGGGAGGCAATGTATAGAGGACAGTTCCTTTTCCAGTGCCCGTGCTTCTTGCAAAAGAAGCACTCCGCCTGGCTCTGGTCAGGCTTGGGCTTCTTGATCTGACCCTGTGCAAACGTTCCAGCATGCGGCTGCACCTTCTTGTTCTTCTTCTTCTTATTCTTCTTTTTTTTCTTAAAGGGTCGACGATCAGAAGAAGACCCTCCCACAACATTCACCAACTCCTTATAGAGCTGGTGGTCCTTCTCAAAGTTCTGCAGCAACTCCAACAAGCTGTGGTAGTTTACTGCAAGCTTTGTCATCCGAAAATGAGTAAGGAAGGGGAGGAAGGACTTGGGCAAAGAATTAAGGATCGCATCCTTAGCGAGCTGCTCGTGCAAGAGAAAGCCCAGTTTACTTAGGCGCTCAATCATTTCGATCATGTACAGTACATGATCGGTGACTGAGGCCCCATCCCTCATCCGAGCATTGAAAATGGCACAACTAGTTTTGTGCCTTTCAACATCGTCAGGAGTTCCAAAGGAGTCGTTCAACATTTGAAGCATCTCCTGCGGCTGGGCATTCTCGAACCTATGGCTGAACTCATCATTCATTGCTGCCAGCATTATGCACCAAATGGTGGTGCGATCATTGAGCCACTTCTGGTAAGTATCTCAGACCACCCCTCTAGCGTTCGGGGCTGGCTCCTCAGGTGTCGGATCCGTTACTACATAAAGGATCTGCTCATGCTCAAGGATGATTTTTAATTTTCAATACCAGCTATCGAAATTAGGTCCCATGAGCTTGTCATTATCTAATATTGACCGGAGCGACAGGGTAGTGGCCATATCTGCATAAAGAAAAAACTGACCATTATTAGTATATAAATTATTAATACTAAAGACTTGGACTTTAGTCTAAAGTTTCTCCCAGTATTTTTACGAACTGGTAGCCTCAACCTCCAATTTGAGGAATTACTTTAATTCCTTAGTGGGTACTAGAATCCACACAGACCACACACAAGCCCAACTTTGGTTGGTCAACCCATGTGCATCTATGGATAGGTTCATAACTAGTTGTTTCTCTAAACAACTTCTAATAATTAATTTTGCCCCAGAACCTAATCGTAGGCTTTGGTCTCCACTGAAAAGATCTGGTTAGGTCCAACCATTAACATGACTTGATTTAATGAATCAGACCAATAATGATCAGGCCCGACTTTGGCCGACCAACCTGACCACCATCTGAAAGACTCAACCAAATTATCATACTATGAATGATAATTCCATTAGTCAATAAGCATCAGGCTTTTGGGCCTCCAGTGATTATTAAACTAATGGACTCATTATCACTCACTTAATGGGAGGCTATGACTTAGTTATCACTATAACTTAATCATTTTAGGGACCTAATAATTTTTGAGGATTTTTATGAAAGGATAGAAGAGAAGAAATTAACCAGCTAATTTCAATCCTTCCACTGACTTCACCAAGTCAGATTAAAAAAGATTTAATTAAAGCCGGCATTAGGAGCACCTAAATCAATCACACTAATTTACCTAATGACATGGGTGAGCCCTAATCACCAAGTGATCTAATCAAAATCTAACTCACCAGGTTGGCCAGGTAAGTGAGATCAGTGGTGGGGATATGCCATTAACTCGTCAGAGATCGAATCAATGCGAGTAGCTCCCACTTAAGAACCATTGGTCAAACTGCCGAACTTACCTTAGACACCAACCGGTTCATTAATTTTAATTTGATCAACTTAGTAAATAGGGTTCCACCATGTAGCCATGAATTAAGTCCATCTTGGTCTAGTTAAAGACATGGACCCATTCAACTACAACTATTGGAGTTGAGTCTAGAGTGTCCTTGACCTAATCTAATTCAACTTTTGATTAGATTTGATCAATTACTCTAATTTAGTCCATTTCTATAAGCTAACCTTAGGTCTAACCCAATTATGAACCTAATCCATCTAACCCATTGACCCACAAGTTTATGCAATTGTCTTAGGTCTTAATTCACAATTCTAGACCAACTTGACAACACTTAATTCTTTTAATTAAGTATTTGGGTTGATGGGTCAGGGGTTGGCCTTTTCGAAAATAATTTTTAAATTTGAAAGGTTTTATTTTCTGTTCACCAAATATGTTGACTCATTTCACAAACAGATCAGCACATTTCATAAACAACAATCCTATTGCTAATTACATAAAAGAAAATAACTCAATCAAAATAAATCATGAATATTCCTTTAGATCTAATCTAACACATTCATGATAAATTTTATAATTGAAGCTTTACAATTAAGTCCTTTCGCTGCTTCATCT
Source organism: Elaeis guineensis (assembly GCF_000442705.2). Taxonomy (NCBI): domain Eukaryota; kingdom Viridiplantae; phylum Streptophyta; class Magnoliopsida; order Arecales; family Arecaceae; genus Elaeis; species Elaeis guineensis. The sequence continues at coordinate 84,313,706 of NC_026002.2, forward strand.
GCATGGGATATAATTGCAGTGGCACCCCTACCGCCATAGGAGAACTCCATCGAATGGGAGGAGAGGGCCTTTAAACTCTACTTTTCTTCTATGACTGGATGACCATGGCAACCAACCCAATTAGACTACTTGCTACTTGGATCAAGTATATCTAAATATATCAATTTCAAAATTTAAATTTTAAATTTTAAATTTTGAATTTTAAATTTTAAACAAATTTCAAATTTTAAATTTTAAATTTTTGAATTTTAAATTTTAAATTTTAAATTTTGAATTTTAAATTTCAAATTTAAACTTTTAGATTACAACTTAATCTATGCATGCAAATATATATCATATTTTAGAACCCACTTTGATACCATTTTGAAGTGAAATTTAGTGCAGGGGTAAAACGATAATTTTAAAACTTTTCAAAATTATAATTTTATAATAGATATTATTAATTAATCTAATTAATTAATATATATAAATTCTACATAAGGATCTAAATATGATATATATATAGCATGTATTTAAATTTAAAATTCAAATTTATACAGTAAATATTTTACTGTTATGTGTTCAGAACATATTACCTTTGTGCAGGTAGTCGATCGCCGCAATCTGATCACCGTCAGGAGGATCTGATCATTGCAATATAGCCATACAGTGTGTCTGGCCTCTGTAGATCGTACACATGAAGTTCTCGGTCTGATCGGCTCCTCATGAATGCTAGTTTGTCGCAGAACCCTTTTGACGGCCGATGTTGATCGAACTCCTTCGATCTTGATCTGCCGACTCTTCGGATGCTCCAAATCATCAGCAGATATACTTGAGAGGTTGATGAATCTCTCCCTAAGATCTAGTGGGCTCACGATACTCATAGCTCACTTTCTCACTTTTCGAACCCTAGGCAGAAACCCTAGGATACTCTCAGAAAAGCTGCACCTCTTTCTGTTTCTTTTTTTTTCTCTTCTTTTTCTTTCTTTTCTCATGCACGAGACTTTTCTCATGCACCCTTTTTCTCTCTTTTCAGATTAGCGCATGCTCTATCTTCTCTTCCTTTTAAAAAGAGAGCAAAATGCATCTTTGCAGCATTTTCTCCGCATGAGAGGATAAAGATAAGTGGTTGCTCATTTGAATTCAAATCGAATTTGAATTCAAATGCCAACCAACTCATTCTTATCCACTCAATGCATGAGAAGAGAGGGGCATGGGCATATTTGTGCATGGAGACTTTACACGAGAAACCTTTTCTCATGTGGAAGAAAGGGCGCACAAAATAAAGGGTGGGCGCAGAGATTTGTTATCCATTCAAATTCAAACATCTTTTGAATTTGAATGGACAACCAATCTCATCCTTATCCATTCAAAATGGTGCACAAAGAAGGAGCGTGGGATGGCTTCTATGTGGGAGAAAATTCATGAGAACTCATTTCTCGTGAATTCAAATGGGTGCATGTGAAGTGAGGTGGTGCAGGGAGATTAGTCAAGGTGGTTTAAAATCCAATTGAACCAACCTTATTTAAAATAGGTTAGACACAATTAGACTAAATTAAATCTAATACAATTAGGCTTAATTAGGCTCAATAAAATTTTAATCAAATCAAAAATTGACTAAGCTCAACCCCTGATCAGATCAGGGATCAAACCACCTTGGCGATTAGGTCAACACTTAACCTAATCGGGTCAAACCCAACTGAATCCAATTCAATTGGACTTGATCCAAAAATAATTACTCAATCAAATTGAGTTAATTAGTAATCAAATTATTAATTAAATCTCTCATAAATACTGAGTCTAAATTCGATGGGCAATCGGGCATCAGAGTCCATCGATATGAAACCCTGATCAAAAAATCCCAAACCAGTGGGACTCTTGACCTCGGTATCCAAAATGTGTGGAACTCATGATCAGAGAATCCTGATTCTCGATCATAGAGTTTCAGACATATAGGACTCAAAGTCCATGAGCATTAAGACTCTTCATCAGCCATCAGATCAGATAGGAACCTCTAATGTGTGTGACCCTGCAAGTTCGAACCTAAGCCGGTAGCACAGGAACCAATTCCTATACTAATCGAAGTGACCATCTAGCAATGGTACCTGATGTTCAGATAGGTCAAATAGTTGTAATCGTAATACTCAGAACCTACGTGAATATGGTTACTGTATAATTCATTTTTTTTAACCCCCATGTTTAGGACGACTCAGGATTAAATTGTCAACCCTAATTAGACCATCCGAATCATGCTCAACTCAAACAGTCCTATGACTCCTCACTAGGACTACCCAGGCCAAGATTTTGCTAAATTGAAATACGATTGTACACAGCTCCTGAACTGGAGTGGTCAATCCCATCTTGACACACGCACCGACAAGTCAAGTACTTGACTACACCCAGCATCCTTCCATCACTGAATTATAAATTCAGGTAGTCCAGTGCCTAAGTGCAGTGAGTTTCTTGTAAGTCACCATGGCAGTCTCAGGTCAGAGGGACAGTTATACCCATATCCCATTGGAGCAAATCTTGACAGCAGAAAAAGCTCCGGAGTCGGTCACGTTCAGTGCAGATGTATCCTTACATCTCACCTGTATGCCATACCAGTATCTCCACACTCCTTGGTTAAGAGGACAACCAACCCATATGGCACACAACGACCTATACTTGATAAACATTGTTGTCCTTGGTAACAACGTATCATTTGGTCGCGAACAGGTTTAAGGACTAAACGATAAATCCTCCTTTGTCGAGTCAAAATAGTCCTAAGGACTTCACCACAACACAGGAGTTCATTAGAAGATGAAACAATTTATGATGAAAAATATTAAAATAACTTTTATTTATTTATAATTCATATACTAATACAAGAATTAGCACAACCGTCAATAGGCTGACGATTGGCTTTGGGACACTATTCCCAACAGGATCATCATGGAGATGGTGATTGATCTGGATAGATCAATGCACGGATCACTTCCTTCGGACAGATGGGTCTCGAGTCTGTAGTGTAGAGATACTGAAGTGAGAGTACAGATGATTGTTAGAGAATAACTAGTACTGAGCGTGACCAACACGAGAAGTCACATGGATGTCTGCTCACTCGTTAGTGACTTTTTTGATGCTGCAGTTGTATGACTGATTCGTTGACCTGAGATGATACTACTGCTCGTAGTGAGGCTACTGGAGTTTGACTGACACATCAACATGGGTCTCAAGGAGTCCTTGTAGTGGATGTTAGCAACAGTTGGTCCACTGTAGGAGTGGGGTGTGCATCAAGATGGGATCTATCGACCCTAGCAGAAGTGAATAGTTCTATGGTATTTAAGAGGCTGAGTTCTTAAGTTTATGGCCATAGCAGTGTAATTGATGAAAAAAAATTTTCATAGAATCATATATGGACTCAAGCTGATTGAATCTATCATATGATCGAGTTGAAGTTTGACGATTCATCCATGACCTGCCATCTAGTTGGGACTCACGATAGAGGGACTGTATCATGCATTAACTGCACCTAGAGGTTCATCTTTTATTCTGCTGGATTACCACTACATATTGCTAGGTGTCACTGGTGGATTGTGAGACTCACAAGGATCATCTTGATGATCAATGATCCTTGATGGGCTGAGTTGGAATTGTTCCAATCTATTGAAAAGAGTTTCAATGACATTGTGATAGAGATCACAATATATTTTACTATCAGATAGAATAAAATCTATGGGATCACACACAATAGAGACTTTTGACTGATCAGATGGTTGAATTATGATTATGAATTATAAAAAAGATTTGATTATCATTTGATTGATAATTGATCTAATGCAAATATTGCATTATGTAACTCACTAAAGAGTTAGTGAGTTATAGGAGGATTAATTAGTAATAGAATTACTAATTGGCTCAATTTGATTAAGCATTAGGATTTGTATCAAGTTTAATTTGATTGAATTTAATTTGACTCATTTTGGGTTTGATTTGATCAACCCTATTGGGTTATAGGATAACCCCAAAAGGATTGGATGATTAGTCTCAGTTGAATTAAGATTTGTGTTTGATCCAATTTCTAATTAGACTAGGATGCATGTATTCCTAATTGAACTAGGAATCATTATTTTAATGCTACACCAAATCTTAATGGGATTAAGATTAAAGTTGAGTTTGACTCAAACACTAAGAAAGAGTCCAATTAGACTAAGATTCTTCCTCCAATTAGGAGACATCTAATCTAAATTAATTGAACTCCAAATCAAATTTAATTTTTTATTTATTTGAGTCTAATCTGATCTTAATATGATTAGAATTAATTAATATTTTAATTAGATTTAAAATAGTAATTTAATAAAGAGTCCCATGTGACTAAAACTCTTCTTTTCTTTGCACCAAAAGGACTCCACATCCACCTTAGATTTGTGCGCCACCTATGGTCCACGCCATAACTAATTCTTGATGCCATATTCCTCCCTTTTTGGCATGTAAGAAAGAAAGAAATCCTCTCTTTTTAGCATGTAAAAATTGGTTGTTCGGCATCATCAAATTGGAAGAGTCCTAGATGTTTTGGACTCCCTTCTCCCATTCAAATTCTAACTCATCCAAGGCCTTTAAATACCCCATCATATGGGATGGGATATATGAGATAACAATCAGATTTGATGCCCAAATAGAAGCCCCTTTTGTGTGTGAAAAACCATGGAAGGGAAGGGGACGGTGTGGAGAAAGGTGGCATGAGGTAAGTTTGTTATAATCTCTACTTTCTTGCAACAACCAAGAGTTGGTTGCTAAGACATGTTCTTCTCTCTCTCTTGTCCATGTTTAGACATGGATGTCTCCTCCTTCTTTTGTCCAAAAATTGGATAAAATTTATTACTTCTCTATTGTAGAGATTTGGTACATAGATTTTTGGAAGAAAAGAGAAGAAAAAGTTCCTCTCATAATCTCTAGTGTAGAGATCAAGATCCTCCTACATCTTCTTATTCTCTAAGAGTGTCTTAGGAGAAAAGTGTTGGGAATAGTGTCCCAAAGCCAATCGTCAGCCTGTTGACGGTTGTGCTCTTTCTTGTATTAGTATATGAATTATAAATTAAATAAAAATTATTTTGATATTTTTCATCACAAATTGTTTCATCTTCTAATGAACTCCTGTGTTGTGGTGAAGTCCTTAGGACTATTTAGATTCAACAAAGGAGGATTTATCGTTTAGTCCTTAAATCTGTTCGCAACCAAATGATACGTTGTTATCAAGGACAACAACGTTTATCAAGCATAGGTCGTTGTGTGCCATATGGGTTGGTTGTCCTCTTAACCAAGGAGTGTGGAGACACTGGTATGGCACACAAGTGAAATGTAAGGGTACATCTGCACTGAACGTGATCGACTCTGGAGCTTTTTCTGCTGTCAAGATTTGCTCTGATGGGATATGGGTATAACTATCCCTCCGACCTAAGACCGCCATAGTGTCTTGCAAGCAACTCACTGCACTTAGGCACTGGACTACCTGAATTTCTAATTCAGTGATGGAAGGCTTCTGGATGTAGTCAAGTACTTGACTTATCGGTGCATGTGTCAAGATGGGATTGACCACTTCAGTTCAGGAGCTGTGTACAGTCGTATTTTAATTTAGTAAAATTTTGACCAGGGTAGTCCTAGTGAAGAGTCACAGGACTATTTGAGTTGAGCATGATTCGGATGATCTGATCAAGATTAACAGTTTAACCCTGAGTCGTCCTATACACAGGGGTCAAAAGGTATGAATTATACAGTAACCATATTTGCATAGGTTCTGAATGTTGTGATTGCGACTATTCGACCTATCTGGATGTCGGGTACCATTGTTAGATGGTCACTTCGATTAGTACAGGAATTTGTTCCTGTGCTACCGGCTTAGGTTCGAACCTGCAGGGTCACACACATTAGAGGTTCCTATCTGATCTGATGGCTGGTGAAGAATCTCACTGGACTGGGACACTTCGACCAAGAGTCCTAATACTCGGAGACTCTGAGTCCTACATGTCTGGAACTCTATGATTGAGAATCAAGATTCTCTGATCATAAGTTCCACATATTTTGGGTATCGGGGTCAAGAGTCCCATTGGTTTGAGATTCTTCGATCAAAGTTTCATATCGATGGACTTTGATGCCCGATTGCCCATCGAATTTGGACTCAGTATTTATTAAAAGTTTAATTAATGATTTGATTGCTAATTAACTCAATTTGATTGAGTAATTATTTTTGGATCAAGTCCAATTGAATTGGATTCAGTTGGGTTTGACCCGATTAGGTTAAGAGTTGACCTAATCACCGAGGTGGTTTGGTTCCTGATTTGATCAGGGGTTGGGCTTAGTCAATTTTTGATTTGATTAGGATTTTATTGATCCTAATTAAGCTTAATTGTATTGGGTTTAATTTAGTCTAATTGTGTCTAACCTATTTTAATAAGGTTGGTTCAATTAGATTTGAAACCACCTTAACTTATCTCCCTGCGCCACCTCACCTCATCCTGCGCCCATTTGAATTCACAAGAAATGAGTTCTCGTAAATTTTCTCCCACGCAGAAGCCTTCCCATGCCCCACCTGTGTGCGCCATCTGAGTGGATAAAGAAGGTTAGTTGGCCATTCAAATTCAAAGGAAGTTTGAATTTGAATGGGCAACAAATCCCATGCGCCACCCCTTTCTTTTGTGCGCCACTTATTCTACACGAAAAAAGGTTTCTCGTGAAAACTCTCCATGCACAAAGAAACCCACACCCCTCTCTTCTCACATCTAGAGTGGATAAAGATTGGTTGGTTGGCATTTGAATTCAAATTTGATTTGAATTCAAGTGAGCAACCACCTAGCTTTATCCTCTCACACTGTAAAAACACTGTAAAGATGCGTCTTGCACTGTTTTAAAAAAAATGAGATGGTGGAGCATGTGAGATCTGATCTCAGAGAGAAAAGGGGGCGTTAGATAGGCCCTCTGCATGAGAAAAGAAAAGAAAAGAAGAGAAAAGAAAAGAGAGAGTGGGCGCAAGGTTTTTCTTGTGTACCCTAAGATTTCTGCCTAGGGTTCGGGAAGTGAGAAAGTGAGCTACGAGTGTCGTGAGCTCACCAAATTTTAGAAAGAACTTCATCAACCTCTCAAGTACATCTGATAATGATTCAAAGTATCTGAGGAGTCAGCAGATCAAGATCGAAGGAGTTCGATCAACATCGACCGTCGAAAAGATTCTGCAACGAACTAGCATTTGTGAGGAGCCGATCAGATCGAAAGCTTCATGTGGACAATCTGCAGAGGTCAGACATACTATGTGGCTATATTACAATGATCAGACCTTCTTGACGATGATCAGACTGCAGCAATCAGCTACTTACACGAAGGTAATGTGTTCTGAACACATAACAGTAAAATATTTACTGTAGAAGTTTAAATTTTAAATTTAAATACATGCTATATATATCATATTTAGATCTTTGTATAGGGTTAATATATGTTAATTAATTAGATTAATTAATAAATTTTATTATAAAATTATAATTTTAAAAAAGTTTTAAAATTATAGTTTTACCCCTGCACTCAAATTCACTTCAATTGGTATCAGAGCAGCTTCTAAAATATGATATATATTTGCATGCATAGATTAAGTAGTAATCTAAAAGTTTAAATTTGAAATTTGAATTTAGATTTTGAAATTCAAAATTTGAAATTTAAATTTTAAAATTTGAAATTCAAAATTCAAAATTTAAAAATTTAAAATTCAAAATTCAAAAAAAATTTTAAATTTAAAATTTAAAATTTAAAAATTTAAAAATTTAAAAATTTAAAAATTTAAAATTTAAAAATTTGAAATTCAAAAATTTGAAATTTAAAATTTAAAATTTAAAATTTATTTGAAATTTGAAATTCAAAATTTGAAATTTAAAATTTAAAATTTAAATTTTGAAATTGGTATATTTAGATATACTTGATCCAAGTAGCAAGTAGTTTCATTAGGTTGGTTGCTATGGTCCTCTGGTCATAGGAGAAAAGTAGGGTTTAAAGGCCCTCTCCTCCCATTCGATGGGGTTCTCCTATGGCGGTAGGGGTGCCGCTGTAATTATATCCCATGCAGATGAAGCAGCGAAAGGACTTAATTGTAAAGGTTCAATTGTAAAATTTATCATGAATGTGTTAGAGTAGATCTAAAGAAATATTCATGATTTATTTTGATTGAGTTATTTTCTGTTATGTAATTAGCAATAGGATTGTTGTTTATGAAATGTGCTGATCCATTTGTGAAATGAGTCAACATATTTCGTGAACAAAAATAACATCTTTCAAATTTGAAGCAAAGTTTCAGTTCTAGCTTTAGGAATCATGAACCTTGTAATCAACTCTCGTAATGTAATTCTGAGTGAATGTCACTATTGTCCAAGTTTTTTATTAAATATTATTTCTGTAGGCCTTTTGGCCATGTATAGTTATGAATTTTTAATAAAAGAAAATGTTTGCAATATCATTTTGAATGATGTTACAATATTTGTTAGACAACTAAATAATAAAATTTACTTACTATCACAGCCTGTTAATATAGTTCAAACCTCCGGTAAATGCCCTAAAATGGATAATATGTCAGAAGTCTACCTTTGGCACTGTAGCCTAGGTCATATCAATAAGAACAGGATAAACAGATTGGCTCAAGAAAGAATTCTTGAAGTTGGTGATTGTGAATCACTTCCAACCTGTGAGTCCTGTCTTCTTGGGAAGATGATGAAATCACCTTTTACTGGAAAAGGTGAGCAAGCCAGTGAACTCTTGGGTCTGATACATTCTGATGTATGTGGATCCATGAGCTCAAGTGCAAGAGGTTGATATTTCTACTTTATAACCTTCACAGACGACCTATCGAGGTATGGGTATCTCTACTTAATGAAGCATAAGTCAGAGTCGTTTGAAATGTTCAAACTATTTCGAGATGAGGTAGAAAAACAAACTGAGAAGTATATTAAAACTCTTCGATCTGATCGAGGAGGTGAATACCTTTCCAATAAGTTTCTGACATATCTTGGGAAGAATGGAATTCTCTCTCAGTGGACTCCTCCTAGAACACCACAGCATAATGGTGTGTCTGAAAGGAGGAATCGGATCTTGTTAGATATGGTTCGATCCATGATGGGATTTGCTGGTCTGCTGATCTCCCTCTGAGGATATGCACTCGAATTGGCTTGTTACCTTCTAAATAGGGTTCCGAGTAAGTCTGTAACCAAAACGTCATATGAGATATGGATAGGATGTAAGCCAGTACTCTCACACCTTAGGATTTGGGGGTGTCCGGCTTATGTTAAACGTTTAATTACGGATAAGCTTGGACCTAGGTCTGACAAGTGTTATTTCATAGGGTACCCAAAAGAGACCAAAGGATATTATTTCTACCTAGCTGATGAGCAAAAGGTGTTTGTCAACCTTAAGACAATCTTTTTGAAAAAGGAGTTTCTTGATGAAGGGACTGTTGACTCTAAGGTCAAACTTGAGAAAGTTCGGCAGGTGAAAAAATTGACATAAGTTGCTGAACCTGAATCGAATTTGGTTAGATCAAATCCGGAGCCCATTGTTCCGACACCCTTAAGGCAGTCTGGTAGAGTACCACATCAACCGGACAGATATTAATGTTTCTTGGTCCGAGATGGCGATCCTATCGAACTTAATGAAAATGATGAGGATCCGATCACCTACATGGATGCAATGCAGAGACCTGACTCTGAGAAATGGCTAGAGGCCATGAAATCCAAAATGGAGTCCATTAGGGTCAACGATGTATGGACATTGGTTGACCCATCTGAAGGAGTAAAACCCATAGGGTGTAAGTGGGTCTTCAAGAGGAAGAGGGGCGCAGATGGAAAGGTGGAGACCTATAAAGCCCATCTGGTTGTCAAGAGATATCGACAATGTTATGGTATAGACTATGACGAGATATTTTCTCCTGTGACAATATTCAAATCCATTCAGATTATGCTTGCGATAGCTGCCCATCTAGACTATGAAATCTGACAGATGGATGTGAAGACAGCTTTCTTAAACAGAGAGCTAGACGAAGAGGTGTATATGATACAACCTGAAGGGTTCACATCCACAGATGAGTCTAAGGTGTGCAGGCTACAAAGGTCCATTTATGGACTTAAGCAGGCATCCCGAATTTGGAACATACGTTTTGATAGGATGATCAAAACGTATGGCTTCATTAAGAATGGAGAAGAACCCTGCATTTATAAATGGGCTAATGGTCCAGTAGTGGTATTTCTTGTATTGTATGTGGATGACATTCTCTTAATCGAGAATGATGTCCCTGCATTATAGGGAATAAAGATTTGGCTGTCGTCATAGTTCTCCATGAAGGATCTGGGAGAAGCTTCCTACATCCTAGGGATGAGGATCTATATGGATAGATCTAAAAGATTGCTTGGCTTATCCCAATTCACGTACATTGATACTATGCTGAAGAGATTCTGCATGGAGAATTTCAAGAAAGGCTATCTACCGATAGGCCATGAAATTTCTCTCTCGAAGAGGAATTATCCGACAACACCTCAAGAGAGAGAGCGTATGGGTAGAATTTCATGTGCTTCAGTAGTGGGATCTATCATGTATGCCATGACATGTACACGATCAGATGTGGCATACTCACTAGGGGTAGTGAGTAGATACCAATCTGATCTAGGGGAGAATCACTGGAAGGTTGTTAAAACCATCATGAAGTATTTAAGAAATACTAAAGACCAGTGACTTGTTTATGGTGAATTGGACTTGAGACTTATGGGGTTTACAGACTTTAGTTTCCAGTCTGATCACGATGACAGCAAGAGTGTGTCGGGATTTATTTTTATCCTTAATGGTGGGGCTGTCTGCTGGAAGAGTTCCAAGCAGCACACTGTGGCTGATTCAGTTTGCAAGGCAGAGTATGTCGCTGCATCAGATGTTGCCAAAGAAGCGGTGTGGCTAAGGAAATTCATCACCGAGCTTGGAGTAGCACCCTCCCTTGTTGGTCCAGTTCTGCTCTATTGTGACAGCTCTAGAGCTATTACTCAGGCGAAGGAACCGAAGGCACACCAGTGGACGAAGCATATTCTGCGTCGCTACCATCTCATCCAGGAAATCATGGATAGAAGTGATGTTGACCTTCAAAAGATCGACGGAAAGGAGAATCTGGCCGACCCATTCACTAAAACCATTGCAATGAAGGAGTTCGACGACTTCAAGTCGAAGATGGGTATTAGATACTACACCGATTGGCTTTAGGCCAAGTGGGAGATTATTGAGAATAATGTCCCAAAGCCAATCATCAGCCTGTTGACGGTTGTGCTTTTTCTTGTATTAGTATATGAATTATAAATTAAATAAAAATTATTTTAGTATTTTTCATCATAAATTATTTCATCTTCTAATGAACTCCTGTGTTGTGGTGAAGTCCTTAGGACTATTTAGACTCGACAAAAAAGGATTTATCATTTAGTCGTTAAACCTGTTCGCGACCAAATGATACGTTGTTACCAAGGACAACAACATTTATCAAGCATAGGTCAGTGTGTACCATATGGATTGGTTATCCTCTTAACCAAGGAGTGTGGAGACACTGGTATGGCATACAGGTAAATGTAAGGGTACATATGCACTGAATGTGACCAACTCCGGAGATTTTTTTACTGTCAAGATTTGCTCCGATGGGATATGGGTATAACTGTCCCTCCGACCTGAGACTGCCACGGTGACTTGCAAGCAACTCACTGCACTTAGGCACTGGACTATCTGAATTTTTAATTCAGTGACGGAAGGCTGCTGGGTGTAGTCAAGTGCTTGACTTGTCGGTGCGTGTGTCAAGATGGGATTGACCACGCCAGTTCAGGAGCTGTGTACAGTCATGTTTCAATTTAGCAAAATCTTGGCCAGGGTAATCCAAGTGAGGAGTCACAAGATTGTTTGAGTTGAGCATGATTTGAATGATCTAATCAGGGTTGACAATTTAACTTTGAGTCATCCTATACACAGGGGTCAAAAGGGATGAATTATACAGTAACCATATTCGTGTAGGCTCTGAATGTTGCGATTGTGACTATTTGACCTATCCAGATGTCGGGTACTATTATAAGATGGTCACTTCGATTAGTATAAAAATTGATTCCTGTGCTACCAGCTTAGGTTCAAACCTGCGGGGTCACACACATTAGAGGTTCCTATCTGATCTGATAGCTGGTGAAGAATCCCACTGGACTGGGACTCTTCGACCAAGAGTCCTAATACTCAGAGACTCTGAGTCCTACATGTCTGAGACTCTGTGATTGAGAATCAGAATTCTCTGATCATGACTTCCACACATTTTGGGTACCGAGGTCAAGAGTCCCACTAGTTTGGGACTCTTCGATCAAGGTTTCATATCGATGGACTTTGATGCCCGATTGCCCATTGAATTTGGACTCAATATTTATGAGAGATTTAATTAATGATTTGATCACTAATTAACTCAATTTGATTGAGTAATTATTTTTGGATCAAGTCTAATTGAATTGGATTCAGTTGGGTTTGACCCGATTAGGTTAAGAGTTGACCTAATCGCCGAGGTGGTTTGATCCCTAATTTGATCAGGAGTTGGGCTTAGTCAATTTTTGATTTGATTAAAATTTTATTGAGCCTAATTAAGTCTAATTATGTTAGGTTTAATTTAGTCTAATTATGCCTAACCTATTTTAATAAGGTTGGTTCAATTAGATTTGAAACCACCTTGACTTATCTCCTTGCGCCACCTCACCTCATCCTGCATGCATTTGAATTCTCGAGAAATGAGTTCTCGTGAAGTTTCTCCCACACAGAAGCCTTCCCATGCCCCACCTGTGTGTGCCATCCGAGTGGATAAAGAAGGTTAGTTGGCCATTCAAATTCAAAGGAAGTTTGAATTTGAATGGGCAACAAATCCCATGCGCCACCCCTTTCTTTTGTGCGCCACTTATTCTACACGAGAAAAGGTTTCTCATAAAAATTCTCTATGCACAAAGAAGCCCACACCCCTCTCTTCTCACATCTAGAGTGGATAAAGATTGGTTGGTTGGCATTTGAATTCAAATTCGATTTGAATTCAAGTGAGCAACCACCTAGCTTTATCCTCTCACGCTGTAAAGATGCATCTTGCACTGTTTTAAAAGAAATGAGAAGGTGGGGCATGCGAGATCTGATCTCAGAGAGAAAAGGGGGCATCAGATAGACCCTCTGCATGAGAAAAGAAAAGAAAAGAAGAGAAAAGAAAAGAGAGAGTGGGTGCAAGGTTTTTCTTGTGTACCCTAAGGTTTCTGCCTTGGGTTCGAAAAGTGAGAAAGTGAGCTACGAGTGTCGTGAGCCCACCAAATTTTAGAAAGAGCTTCATCAACTTCTCAGATATATTTGCTTATGATCTGAAGCATCCAAGAAGTCAGCAGATCAAGATCGAAGGAGTTCGATCAACATCGACCGTCGAAAGGGTTCTGCAACAAACTAGCATTCGTGAGGAGCCGATCAGATCGAAAGCTTCATGTGAATGATCCACAGAGGTCAGACACACTGTGTGGCTATATTATAATAATCAGATCTTTTCGATGATGATCAGACTACAGCGATCGACTACCTGCACGAAGGTAATGTGTTCTGAACACATAATAGTAAAATATTTACTGTAGAAGTTTAAATTTTAAATTTAAATACATGCTATATATATCATATTTAGATCCTTATATAGGGTTAATACATGTTAATTAATTAAATTAATTAATAAATTCCACTGTAAAATTATAATTTTGAAAAAGTTTTAAATTACAGTTTTACCCTTGCAATCAAATTCACTTCAAAAAGAAGATTTTTCAGCCATCAAGATGCGATCTCTGCAAGAGAGCTAGCACCCCGATGAGATCAAAAGATTTTTGATTAGATCAGAGTCTCGTGTGGATACTCGTAGAGGTCGGACACTTGTGTGGCTATAAGAAACCTTCGGAAGATATTCATGATCATTTGTTCGCATTGAAAATTGATCCATGTCCAGGTATATTTTATATTTATTTTTTTTAATTTAATTTTTATATCTGAATCTTATCTTATATATGATGATTTTGTTTATGATTTGAAGATATAATCTTATACATGCTTAGATTAAATTAGATTTAATCTAAAAAATTTTAAAATTCTATTGCATACTTTTTTTATAAAATATGCATGCATGAAACCATAAAATTTTAACAGTAATATCAGAGCCACATCATATGTATGAGATTAAGATTTAGATTGAAAATCAATAGAGAAAAATTTTAGATCTGAAAAGTTTTGATGTTATTCTGATATAAGGTTGTCCTGGCATAACTTATTATGCTGTATGGTTGTCCTACAATGATGTTAAAATTTTTAATTAGATTAAATTTTTAGATCTAATTTTTTTAGCATATATATGACATATGTTTTATTATTTAGATCTAAAAAGAGTTTCAAAATCTGTTATGATTCATATATGTTGGGTATAAAATAACCCCAGTCAAAGTTCGTAAAATGCCGACCCTTCTAGGGCTCTTCCGGCTTCCAACCATGTGTGGCATCTTTCCGAACTCCCCCGACCATCCGAGCTTTTGTAATACCATCTGGACTTCTCCAATAATGGGCTCCTCCATTCATCTACCGGGCTGCTCCAGCCAATTTTCTACAGTGATCGACTATTCTCCAAATCTCAGCCTAGACTTCTTCCGGCCACGAACAACTTTACTCCGAACTTCTTTCGGGCTTCATCGACATCCGAGCTTCTCCAACAATAAGACTTCTACAATAACTAGACTCCATCCAAGTTTCTACAACGGTCGACCGCCTTTTGGATTTCATCCGAGCTAATTTCACCCGAGCTCCTATAAGAGCCGGATCCCAGATGAACTTCTATGACGGATAGGCTCCACCGGATCTCTACTCCGAACTTCTTCTGGACCTCGTCAATGATCGAGCTTCTCCAACAGTGGGACTTCTACAATAAGAAGTCTCCATCCGAGCTTCCACGACAACTAATCTTCGACCGAGCTTCTACAATAAGCGACCTCTTTTTGGACTCCTATGAGAACTGGACTCCATCCGAACTTCTACAGCGGAATCGTATCCCGGACTCCTCCAATGTTCGACCTTCTGCAGTGTCCTCAAGACTCCTCCAATGGACGAACCAACACAATGCCATCCAAACTTTGCTGTCAGTCAACCCTCTGTCGGATTCCTCATGAAATCGGACTTCTCCAACAGAAAGTCTCCATCTGAGCTTCTATCGTAGATGACTTCTGCTTGTAGCATCAGCGCTCTAGGCACCCGACAACAGTGGACTCGTCAGCAACCTCAGAAACATCTGAGCCTCTCTTAGATTGCAGGGACAGAGAGCCATTCTGCTCCACTAGACATCCCAGCCAAGCTTCAGCCATCAGGCCCGAACTCTCTGGCAAGTCACGACAATGGCCACTACCCCACTCCACTCTCTGTAATAGATTCCATGTGGCCCCACCACTCTCTGGCAAGTCACAACAACGGACACCACTTCACTCTCTATAACAAACTCCACGTGGCTCTGAACGGCCCACTGATGCCACTACTCTCTGCGACAAACTCCGTGTGGCAACGAACGGCCCACTACCAGGCGGTTACAGACATCACTGTCGATCAGTTACACTCTCTGTCTATAAAAAGGGGACCCCCAGATACGTTCTTCTCTAAGCTCAAAAACTCTATCTCGAAACTTTGCTAAAATTTTATTTGAGTACTCCATTTTTGTTGAGGCAGAGAACTGACTTGAGTGTCGGAGGATCTTGCCGGAGCACCCCCAACTTCGGTTTAGATTTCTCTTACAGGTCCCGATGGCGGACGCGATCTCCTTGACTCCAGCTTCTCCGACGTCGGTAGAATTCTGCACCAACAGAATTGACGCTAGAAGGAGGGCGTGTATCTTTGCAATACCCTTGTTCTTAAAGGAGTACTCAGTGGGATTGTCTTCGATCATCTTCTTCGATATTTTCTCCTTCTTCTCCCACTGGATCTCCACCTGATGCCTCCCTGAAAGGTATCCACCAGGTGATCCACAACCTCTGCAGCCATATCTCAGTGAGACCCGCAACCTCCAACCTCATCTCCAATTTTCCAAGCTCCTCCTCCTCCAGCAATGGCAGTCGGCATCGAGCAGTTTGACTTGCTGGTTCGGCAGGTCAGGGGCCTCATCGAAGCGGTGCAGGCCATGCAGCAGCAACCGCAGGCATCAGTGCGGCTGGAAAGAGCAACGCCAGAGTTCCAAAATTCGACGATCGGGTGGGCCACTTGGGCCAGTCGCCCTATCATCCCCGGAAAGGGAAAGCAGAAGGCAGAGAAATCTCCGTCCGATCATGATTCCACCCCCGGAGGGTCCCTATCTCCGTTCCATCAGAAGACCCTCGAGACTCGCAGTCGAGAGGATCTCCTAGATCAAAGATTCCAGGAGATGAACCAGCGGATCGAAGAGCTCCATCATACTCTCACTGCTTACGGTAAGGATATCTGTACCGACCCTCCTTTCTCTCAAATGATCATATAGGAACCAATCCCGCCGAACTTCAAGCTCCCTCAATTCGAAAGCTACGATGGGACCTTGGACCCAGTTGACCATCTGGAGGCCTTTCGGACAATGATGCTGCCCCATGACGCACCAAACACCATCCTATGTCGAGCTTTCCTATCCACCTTGAAGGGAGCGGCAAGAATTTGGTACTCGACACTGAAGTCGGGTACCATCTTCTCCTTTGATCAGATGAGCCACCAGTTTGTGGCTCATTTCGTTAGCAGCCAGCATCTCCGAAGAGGTTCGGAGTCCCTCATCAACATCAAGTAAAAGGAAGGAGAATCCATCCGAACTTACGTCAACCATTTTAACGCCGCCACATTGGAGGTTCGAAATCTGGACCAATCAATTGCAATGGCCACCTTGAAGAGCAGTCTTCAAAAGAACGATCTTCTATTCTCTCTGAAAAAGAAGTATCCCAGAGACTTCGCTGATTTGCTGGCTCAGGCTGAAGGATATGTCCGAGCAGAGGAAGCCTTCAAGATGAAAGACGAGGAGGTCACGAAGGAGCGACAGGCAGGGGACTCCAACAAGCCCGTAGCTGAAAAAGGGGCGAGTGAAGCTCGACCACGTTCTCGAACTCTCCCCGGACACAAGCATGTCTGAACTCCCCCCAGAGCTCGTAGGCAGAGGAGCCCGGACCGCAGGGTTCGGTGGGGCTCTCCCCCAGGAAGATTTCATAGCTACGCATTGATCCCAAACATTGGCCGATGAAGAAAAAAATCCGAGGTCATGCACCAAAAAGGCAAGTGGCAATAGCTGAGGAAGCTAATAAACTCTTGAAAGTCAAATTTATTAGAGAAGTCAACTATCCAAACTGGGTCTCCAATGTGGTTCTTATCAAGAAGGCAAACGGTAAGTGGAGGATGTGTATAGACTTCAAAAAATTGAACAAAGCCTGCCCGAAGGACAGTTACCCTCTATCCAGAATTGACCAATTAGTGGATGCGACCCCGGGCCACGAGCTTCTCACTTTTATGGATGCATTTTCTGGCTACAATCAAATCAGGATGGCACCGGAGGATGAAGAAAAAACTACTTTTATTACTAACTGTGGTCTTTATTGTTACAGGATCATGCCTTTTGGCCTAAAAATTGCAGGGGCGACCTATCAACAACTGGTGAACAAGATCTTCAAAGAGCAGATTGACTACATGGATGATATGCTTGTAAAAAGCAAATCCACAAAGAACCACATCGTCGACCTTGAGGAGACCTTCAGCGCCCTCCGAAAATATAAGATGAAGCTGAACCGGACCAAGTGTACTTTGAGAGTAACCTCAAAAAAATTCTTGGGCTTCATGGTATCGGGGCACGGGATCGAAGCAAATTTGGAAAAGATTCGTGCCATCCAGAAAATGACCACCCCGAGGTCAACAAAGGAAGTTCAGCACCTTACTGGGAGAGTAGCAGCTCTGAATCGCTTCATCTCAAGGTTGGCCGAACGATGCCTACCTTTCTTTCAGACCCTCAAGTAGCCGAAGAACTTCTGTTGGACCACTGAATGTCAGCAAGCATTCAAAAAATTGAAGAGCTATCTCAGCTCACCTCCACTATTGGCAAAGCCCAAACCTAGAGAGGAGTTGTTCCTATACCTGACGGTCTCCCCTGTGGCTCTCGCAGCAGTTCTAGTTAAGGAAGAAGCAAAAATTTAACGACTGATCTACTACATTAGCCGAGTATTGAGAGACACCGAAACTAGTTATACTAAGTTAGAGAAACTAACTGACGCCTTGTTGATTGCAGCTCGAAGGCTCTGACCTTGCTTTCAAGGGCATACCATAACACTGCTCACTTACCAGTCGATCAAGATGGTTCTGCATCGAGCGGATGCTTTCGGAAGGATAGCAAAATGGGCAGTCGAGCTCATAAAATTTGACATCAACTATCAACCTTGATCGATGATTAAAGCCCAGATATTAGCAGACTTCATAGTGGAGTGCACTATTTCGGAAGAGGCCGAACTTGAACGAGGTGAAGTCGACAACTCAGGGCTCCAGTCGAATTCCTCTGAAGAAAGAACAGATCTCCCTGATGGTTTTTGGGCCCTCTACGTGGATGGTTCCTCCAACATGTCAGGCGCAGGTGCGGGCCTGATCTCGATCAATCCAGAAAGAATTATTGCGGAGTACGCACTGCACTTCAAATTTTCTATGACAAATAACGGAGCAGAATATGAAGCTCTGATTACAGGACTGAGGATCACCAAAGAGTTAGAAGTGGATCAGCTCCAAGTCTACAGTGACTCCCAATTGGTGGTGGGACAAGGCAGCGAAAACTATGAAGCTCAGGAGGATAGTATGGCCAAGTATCTCAAAAAGGTAAAAGAGATCATCCCTGCCTTCGGTAGCTTTGCCATCAAGCAAATTCTGACCTTCTCTCCAAGTTGGCTACACTGGCTCTGACCGAACTACCCAAAGACTGCTCATGGAGGAGACCTCCTTTGCCTTAGCCTTTGGAACTGAAGTCGTGATCCCGATCGAACTCAAGCTTCCGTCAGCGTGAGTCATGGCATTCGACAAGCAATGCAACACACAGGATCTCAAGGCCAACCTCAACTTGTTAGAAAAAAAGTGGGAGACAGCTCAAGTTTGGATGGCAGCCTACAAGCAGAAAGTAGCCCGCTACTACAACTCCCGGGTCAAGAGCAAAGCCTTCAGAGCGAGAGACTTAGTACTTCGGCAAACCGCTGTTTCACAACCACAAAAACAAGAAAAATTTGTCCCAAACTGGGAAGGCCCGTATGAAGTCAAGGAGGTAGTCCGGCCCGGAACATACTATCTAAAAAAGCTCGGAGGAGCAGACTTTCGCAACCGCGGAACTTGAAAAATCTACAAATATATTACCAGTAACTTTGCCTTAAATGAAAGTTTTATATTTGCATATCCTTTCTTTTGGCATGAGCTTATAACGACAAGGAGCAGCTCCTTCAGACAATCGAAACTAAGTGTGTCAGGAACAAGAGGAGAACCTCATCCTGACACAAACGAAGGCCGGATTATTAAGAGACCAGATGGGAGAAGAGGCCCTTGCAACGGCCCTTATGTGCCCCCACATCCATGTTAGAAACAGGAGGAAAATCTCGTCCTAACATGAGCAAAGTCGAAGGCCCGGTTATTAAGAGACCGGATGGGGGGAGAGGCCCTCGCAATGGCCCTTTTGTGTCCCCACAGTCATGTTAGAAACAGAAGGAGAACCTCATCCTAACATGAGCAAAGTCGAAGGCCCGATTATTAAGAGACCGAATGGAGGGAGAGACCCTCGCAACGGCCTTTATGTGCCCCCACAGCTATGTTAGAAACAGGAGGAGAACCTCGTCCTAATATGAGCAAAGTCGAAGGCCCGGTTATTAAGAGATCAGATCGGGGGAGAGGCCTTTGCAACGGCTCTTATGTGCCCCCACAGCCATGTTAGGAACAGAAGGAGAACCTCGTCGTAACATGAGCAAAGTCGAAGGCCCAGTTATTAAGAGATCGGATGGGGGGAGAGGCCCTTGCAACGGCCCTTATGCGCCCCCAAAGTCCTATTAGAAACAGGAGGAGAACCTCATCCTAACATGAGCAAAGTCGAAGGTCTGATTATTTAGAGATCGGATGAGGAGAGAGGCCCTTGCAACGGCCCTTATGTGCCTCCACAGCCCAAACATGAGCTGAAATTGACTGTGTCAGGAACAGAAGGAGAATCTTGTCCTGACACAAATGAAGACTTGGTCGGTTAAGATCAGATGAGGGGAGAAGTCTCCTCAATGGCTCCTCTACACCCCTACAACCCCGTTAAGAGCAGAAGGAAAACCCTCACTCGAACAACAAAAAAAAAAAAAAAGGAGGAAAGAGAAAAGGAGAAAGCGACGAGCTATGCCGGTGATAAGAAAAAAACAAACTATATCAAAGACACAAGGAACCTCATCTCAACGAGGAACAAGACCCTTGTCAAAAATCCTCAATCTCTAAGAGGGAACCCGACACTGGCAGGAGAAAATTGACTTCCTCAAGGTAACGAGAAGTTCAGGCCCCCAAGCTCGAGCATCAGGAGGAAGCGTCAAACTCAAGTGACCTCGAAAAGACCTTCGGTCATGTACAAAAAATGGCAAATCAATGCGGCGATGACCAGAAACCTTCAAACAATGTCAACATTGAACAAAACAAAAGATGAAAGAAGCTCAGTAAACAACAACTCAAAGCAAGAATAGACAAGGTAATGAGAAAATTTCTTTTCATTTCATTAGTAAAGTGTGCATTACAAAGCCTTCAAAGGCCAAAAAAGAAAAATGACAAGAAAAGAAAAGAATGCATGGAAGAACAAAAGGTAAAAAAGCTCTAAGGAAGCTCGGCTTCTTCCAACTTCAAGCTCTCGGTTCCGATCATTATCAAGGATTGTTTTTAGTTTTTGACTTCTTCTTCCAATTTCTTCTTTCTTAAAAGCATCTCCAGGTACATCTGGTGGAATCACTAGCTTTCGCCCTCCGACTCCCGAAGCCTCTTCCTCAGAATCATTATTGCACCGTACCTAGAGCAACGCTCCAGTGAGAATTTTGAAAAAACTTTTTCAGATCACCTCGATTTGAAAAGGCTCCAACACCAGTGCACCAAATGCCAAAATATCTGAAAGCAATCGAGTACAAGAAATGAGAGAGGCAACTTCGGCTGTGAAAATTTTTCTATACTTTCTTCATTCGGAATCTGAACTCAAAAGTAGGGGGACTAGTGTTGGGTATAAAATAATCCTAGCCGAAGTTCGTAAAAGGCCGACCCTTCCAGGGCTTTCCCGGCTTCCGACCTTGTGTGGCATCTTTCTGAACTCCCCCGATCATCCGAGCTTCCGTAATACCATCCGGACTTCTCTAATAATGGGCTCCTCCATTCATCTACCGAGCTGCTCCAGTCAATTTTCTACAGTGATCGACTATTCTCCAAATCTCAGCCTAGACTTCTTCCGACCACGAACAACTTTACTCTGAACTTCTTTCGGGCTTCGTCGATGTTCGAGATTCTCCAACAACAAGACTTCTACAATAACCAGACTCCATCCAAGTTTCTACGATGGTCGACCGCCTTCTGGATTTTATCCGAGCTAATTTCACCCGAGCTCCTACAAGAGCCAGATCCCAGATGAACTTCTATAATGGATAGGCTCCATCGGATCTCTACTCTGAACTTCTTCCAGAGCTCATCAATGATCGAGCTTCTCCAGCAGTGGGACTTCTACAATAAGAAGTCTCCATCCGAGCTTCCACGACAACTGATCTTCGATTGAGCTTCTACAATAAGTGACCTCCTTTCGGACTCCTACGAGAGTTGGACTTCGTCCGAACTTCTACAGTAGAACCGTATCCCAGACTCCTCCAATGTTTGACCTTCCACAGTGTCCTCAAGGCTCCTCTAGTGGATGAACCTCCACAATGCCATCCGAACTCCGCTGTCGGTCGACCCTCTGTCGGATTCCTCATGAAACCGGACTTCTCCAACAGAAAATCTCCGTCCGAGCTTCTACCGCAGATGACTTCCACCTGTAGCATCAGTGCTCTAGGCACCCGACAACAGTGGACTCATCAGCAACCTCGAAAATATCCGAGCCTCTCTTAGATTGCAGGGACAGAGAGCCATTCCGTTTCACCAGACGTCCCAGCCGAGCTTCAGCCATTAGGCCCGAACTCTCTGACAAGTCACGACAATGGCCACTGCCCCACTCCACTCTCTATAATAGATTCCACATGGCCCCACCACTCTCTGGCAAGTCACGACAACGAACACCACTCCACTCTCCATAACAAACTCCACGTGGCTCTGAACGACCCACTGATACCACTACTCTCCGCAACAAACTCCACGTGACCACGAACGGCCCACTACTAGGTGGTTACAGACATTGTTGTCGATCAGTTACGCTCTCCATCTATAAAAAGGGGACCCCTAGATACGTTCTTCTCTAAGCTCAAAAACTCTATCTCGAAACTCTGCTAAAATTTTATTTGAGTACTCCATTTCTGTTGAGGTAGAGGACTGACTTGAGCATCGGAGGGTCTTGCCGAAGCACCCCCAACTCTGATTTAGACTTCTCTTGCAGGTCCCGACGGCGGAAGCGATCTCCTCGACTCCAGCTTCTTCGATGTCAGCAGAATTTTGCACCAACAATATATATGATATATGAAAGTATGTTTAGGACTGAAATTTATTTCTATGATCTGAATTTGTTTATGTGATACATATTTGTATGCATGATCTGAAATTATTTTGAGATTAAAATTTACTCTTTATGTAAAGAATTTAGATCTAAAAAATTTATTTTAAGATCTGAAATTAGTGTTTGTGCATGAGGGATTGATCATAGATAGATCAAATTAGGTCATATAATTAGATTATATCAAAGAATTTCTAATTTGATCATATTGGGCTTGAATTGATTTAGCAGTTGATCAAACTGAGTCAAGTGTTGATTAGGGTGAGGTCAATATAGCCTTAGATCATACAATTATTATTGATCGAATCGATTGACACCTATATGTAGAATCGAATTAACTTAAGGACCTAATACAGCTCTATGGCTCGATTCTGATTCACCTAAGCCAACCTATTCGGATCTATTGTCCAATTGGTGTCTAAGATAAGTAATTAAAAGATGATTATTTAATTAGTTTCGTTTGCTTATCTAGCCAATTTATTGATGTCTAAGAAAAGCAATGGGGGAACCCCCACCAATCTTCACTTACCTGATCAATTTGGAAGATTGAGTATCAATTATGGTTGCTTGGTGGTTTGATTAAGCTCGTGCCAATTACATCAGTCATGTGATGATTAATTAGATGAGACCTAAACCCAAATCTCTCCACCAAATATTAAGTCCAAGGTCTTCCACCATTGTAAATGTGCGGGCGTGCTACCGGCGTTGATTGTTCTCGATTGGTCATAGTGGTTCAATTGCATCGAAAATATGCAACCACTCTATTAGCAAAGAGTTGCTACAGGATAAAGATGGGGTTGGGCCCAATAACTGTTAGGTGAGGGATTCAAAGATGGCTTTACGTCTGCTTATGAATGATGGGTCTGGCTTAACTAAGAACTATGGACAATAACTGTTAGGTGAGCCCACATGACTTAGAGATCAAGTGGCTGCAACATGCTTAGAGAAGCATCTGGACAAAAAGTTGTCCATGCATCGATGTTTATTCATGTTACCAATAACTGTTAGGTGAGATGCACGGCATCTGTGGAACCGTAGCACCCACTAGAAACTCAATTATCGCATCAGAATTTTCATTTCTTCACCCGAAGAGTGTGGAAGATCTGACAAAATAGTGAGAGTCTCTTATTACATCTAAAAGTCTCTAGAGTAAATCATAAAATAAGTATAAATATTCAATTAGAATCTTTGCTCTCTAATGTTCATTGTGTCAACTTTCAATCCTCTAGCTTGAATCCTAGATATCAACCAATTAACTGAAACCGAGTACATAGACTGGCTCACAAACTTAAGAATCATTCTTAATTTAGAAAATTAAGCAATATTCTCTATCAGGTTATTCTATTGTTAAACGACTTGTCCAATCCATAGTCAATGAGTTATACTTGATGAGTAGATGGACAATGATAATTAAGATAGGTACTATGCATGAGCACATATTCACTGCCAACGACATGTTGATTCATCTACAAGTATTGTAAGATGATCAAAATCACATAGTGCATGTGATGCATGATGGACAGTCAGTCTATGATCATTATTTGATAATGATCAAAGATATTAACGAGCTCAAAAGGTTCAACATGATCATGCACAAGGAATTACTTATGGATTTGATCCTGCGATCTCTGATTAGTTTATATGCATCGTTTATGATAAATTACCATATAAAAGACCATCAAGGCACCTTATCTAAATTGGTCAATATGTTGCTAACAAAAAAATCTTGAAAGAGTTCAGAGGTAAATACCTAGAGAGCCTAAAGAAATAAAGATGCACCTAGAGTAGGTATGTCGAAATTGCTTAATGTTATCCTTACAATTTTCTCTTCTCCCAATTGAGTTATAGACTCTAGTGAAGAATTGATGGGAAGGTAGAGGGTGGAGAAAGTAATCCTTGAATTGGCTATAGGGCAACAGTTGCTGCTGCAGCCATGGGTATCTGTCCTTTGCGATCATCGTTTGGATTAAGTTCTAAGAGATAGTCTCTATCATTTGCATGGTGATGCATATGTGAACTTAATTGAGCAATCAGTGAATATCACTGGATCTGAGAGATCCAGAATTGAGATAAGCTTAAAGTATATGAAGACCCTTAAGCTAGATCATATTGGAGAAGAAATGATTAACAAACTGGAGAAATATGGGCTTGGGCTCATTGGCTGTTGAGTCAAATCTAGTTTGTGTATCATCTCTTTGAGAAAATATGACCAAGTTACTCTTGTGGGATAAGAGAAAAAAGACCATTGAGAAACTTATCCTGGTACACATTTGATATGTGTAGCCCATGTGATGTGCTAACCAAGGAGTTGTCTCTACTTTGTATATGAGATATGTTGGGTATAAAATACCCACAGCCGAAGTCCTCAACAGAATCAACTCCGGAAGGACTCTGCCGATGACTTCAACCGCAAGTAGACTCCGCCCGAACTCCTACGGGAGCCGGGCTCCGTCCTCAACATCGACTGCTGGTAAGCCCTGTCCGGACTCCTACGGGAGTCGGACCTCACCTTTGACTTTAATTGCAGGAAGACTCCGCCCGGGCTCCTACAGGAGCCGGGCTTCACCCTCGACTCCAGCGGCTGCAGACAGACTTCGTCCGGACTCCTACGGGAGCCGGACTCCACCGACAACTTCAACCGCAAGTAGACTCCGCCCGGACTCCTACGGGAGCTGGGCTCCGTCCTCTACATCAACTACTGGTAAGCCCTATCCGGACTCCTACGGGAGCCAGACCTCGCCTTTGACTTTAATTGCAGGAAGACTCCGCCCGGGCTCCTACGGGAGTCGAGCTTCGCCCTCGACTCCAGCGGCTGCAGACAGACTTCGTCCGGACTCCTACCGGAGCCGGACTCCACCGACAACTTCAACCGCAAGTAGACTCCGCCTGGACTCCTACGGGAGCCGGGCTCCGTCCTCAACATCGACTGCCGGTAAGCCTTGTCCGGACTCCTACGGGAGCCAGACCTCGCCTTTGACTTTAATTACAGGAAGACTCCGCCCAGGCTCCTACGGGAGCCGGGCTTCGCCCTCGACTCCAGCGGCTGCAGACAGACTTCGTCCGGGCTCCTACGGGAGCCGGACTCCATCGACAACTTCAACCGCAAGGGGGACTCCGCCCGGACTCCCATGGGAGCCGGGCTCCGTCGCTAACTTCGATTGCCGGTAAGATCCGTCCGGACTCCTACGGGAGCCAGACTTCGCACCTGACTTTAATTGCAGGGGACTCCGCCCGGACTCCTACGGGAGCCTGGCTCCGCCCGTGACTTCAACTCCGAGAGGACTCCGCCCGGACTCCTACGGGAGCCGGGCTCCGCCCATGACTCCAACCACAAGGAGGGCTCCGCCCGGACTCCTACGGGAGCCGGACTCCACCGACAACTTCAACCGCAAGTAGACTCCGCCCGGACTCCTACGGGAGCCGGGCTCCATCCTCAACATCGACTGCCGGTAAGCCTTGTCCGGACTCCTACGGGAGCCGGACCTCGCCTTTGACTTTAATTGCAGGAAGACTCCGCCCGAGCTCCTACGGGAGTCGGGCTTCACCCTCGACTCCAGCAGCTGCAGACAGACTTCGTCCGGACTCTGCCGACAACTTCAACCGCAAGGGGGACTCCGCCCGGACTCCCACGGGAGCTGGGCTCCGTCACTAACTTCGATTGCCAGTAAGATCCGTCCGGACTCCTACGGGAGCCGGACTTCGCACCTAACTTTAATTGCAGGGGACTCCACCCGGACTCCTACGGGAGCCGGGCTCCGCCCGTGACTTCAACTCCGAGAGGACTCCGCCCGGACTCCTACGGGAGCCGGGCTCCGCCCATGACTCCAACCGCAAGGAGGGCTCCGCCCAGACTCCTACGGGAGCCGGACTCCGTCATCAGCTCCGACCACTGCCGAACTTCAGCCGACGGATCTGCACTCCCAGGCCACAATAATGGCCACGATCCTGCTCCACTTCCTGCGGTGGATTCCGCACAGGCCACAATAACGGCCACGATCCTGCTCCACTTTCTGCGGTGGATTCCGCACAGGCCACAATAACGGCCACGATCCTGCTCCACTTCTTGCGACGGATATCGTGCGATTCTCCCATCCGCTGGCAAGTCGCGACAACAGATGCCACTCCACTCCCCGCGGCAGACTCCACGTGGCACGCCCCAGTGATAGCCACGGGTCTACTCCACTACTCTTCGCAGCAAACTCTGCCTGACCCTGGGCAGCCCTCTGCCAGACGGTTACAGATGTCGCTATCAGGCTACTGCCCCCTCTGCCTATAAAAGTGGGCCCCAGATACGTTATTCGATAAGCTCTAGTTTTTTACCTAAAAACTCTGCTAAATTCTCCGTTCGAGCACTCCATTCTTGTTGAGGCAGAGAACTGACTTGAGCGTCGGAGGGTCTTGCCGGAGCAATCCCACCTCCGGTTTAGACTTCTTTTGCAGGTCCCGGCGGCGACCGCGACTTCCTCGACTCCAGCTTTTCCGGTGCAAGCAAATTTTTACACCAACAGGATTGGCGCTAGAGGAAGGGCCTGTGTCTTCGCAGTACCCTTATTCTTAAAGGAGAGTTCAACGGAGCCACCCCCGATCGTCTCCTCCGACACCCACTCCTTGTTTCCCCCCACGAGATCCATACTTGATGCCTCCACACAAGGCGTCCACACGACGGTCCACTGCCTCCACGGCCAGATCTCAGGCTCCGACCTCCACTCCTGTTTCTCAACCTCCTCCTCCTCCGGCGGTGGCGGTCGGTGCGGAGCAATTTGACCTACTGGCACAGCAGGTCAGAGGCCTCGCCGAAGCTGTGCAAGCTATGCAGCAGCAGCAGTCGTAGGTGTCGGCACGCCCGGAAAGGGCATCCCCGGAATACCAGAATCCGGTGGCGGGGTGGGCCACCTGGGCCAGCCGCCCCGTCCTTCCTGGAAAAACAAACCCGAGGGTAGAGAGCCCTCAATCGGACCACGACTCCACCCCTGGAAGATCCCTGCCCCCGTTCTGCCAGAGGCCCCTCGAGACTCGAAGTCGAGAGGATTTCCTAGATCGGAGACTCCAGGAGATGAACCGACGGATCGAAGAACTCCGCCATGCGCCCCCCGCTTATGGTGAGGATATTTGTACTGACCCTCCCTTCTCCCAAATGATCATGCAGGAACCGATCCCGTCAAACTTCAAGCTTCCCCAGTTCGAAAGCTACGACGGGACTTCGGACCCGGTTGATCATCTGGAGGCCTTCCGGATGATGATGCTGCTTCATGGTGCTCCTGATGCCATTTTATGCTGGGCCTTCCCGTCTACCTTGAAGGGAGCGGCAAGGAACTGGTACTCGGCTTTGAAACCAGGTACCATCTTTTCCTTCGATCAAATGAGCCACCAATTTGTGGCCCATTTTGTCAGCAGCCGGCGCCCCCGGAAGGGTTCGGAGTCCCTCATCAACATCAGGCAAAGGGAAGAGGAGTCCATTCGGGCCTACATCAACCGCTTCAACATCGCGGTGCTGGAGGTCTGAAACTTGGACCAATCAGTCGCAATGGCCGCCCTGAAGGGTGGCCTTCAGAGAAATGATCTTTTGTTCTCCCTGGAGAAGAAGTATCCCAGGGATTTTGCTGATTTGCTGGCCCGGGCCGAAGGATACGCCCGAGCAGAAGAAGCCTTCAAAATGAAGGATGAAGAGACGGCGAGGGAGCGGCAAGCGGGAGACTCGAGTAAGCCCGCAATTGAAAAAAGGCCAAAGGAAGCCCGGCTGCATTCTCGATCCCCTCCTGGGCATAAGCGCGCCCATACTCCACCCCGGGCGCGCAGGAAGAGAAGCCCGGATCGTGGGGTTCGGTGGGGTTCCCCACCAGGGAGATTCCGCAACTACGCCCCCCTCAACACCTCGAAGGCCCAGGTATTGATGGAGGTCAGGAAGCAGCTCCCTAGGCCGGAGAGGATGCGCACACACCCCGAGAAGCGCAACCCCAACAAATTCTGCCTCTACCACCACGACCACGGCCACGACACAGAGGAATGCATCCAGCTCCGGGACGAGATCGAGGAGCTCATTCGACGAGGTCGACTCAACAGGTTCATCCGATGCAGGCCCGAGGGTAGAGGAGATCGGCCAAGGGCCCTTCTGCAGCCTGAACCGTCAAGAAGGGAGGAGCAACCCGGGGATCGGCCTCCCATTGGGACCATCGACTCCATCACCGGAGGGCCTCAAGGAGGAGCGGACCACCCACGACCGTGGAACTCAGAAAATTTGTAAATGTATCACTTACGATTTCACCTTGAATCTAAATTTCTTTCTACTTGACATACTCTTCCCATCTGGCGTGGATTTATTATGACTGGATATGACCCCTCCAAAAATAAAGTTATGTTAGGAACGGGGGAGAACCCCGTCCAAGCATACCTAAACTGAAAGTCTGACTATCTCGAAATCGGATGGGGGGAGAGGCCTTACAGCGCCCAAATGTGCCCCCATAGCCATGTCAGGAACAGGAGGAGAACCTCGTCCTGACATGAGCAAAGTCAAAGGCCCGGTTCTTTTAGATCGGATGGGGGGAGAGGCCCTACAGCACCCTAATGTGCCCCCACAGCCATGTCAGGAACAGAAGGAGAACCTCGTCCTGACATGAGCAAAGTCAAAGGCTCGATTCTTTTAGACCGGATGGGGGGAGAGGCCTTACAGCACCCTAATGTGCCCCCATAGCCATGTCAGGAACAGGAGGAGAACCTCGTCCTGAAATGAGCAAAGTCAAAGGCCCGATTCTTTTAGACAGGATGGGGGGAGAGGCCTTACAGCACCCTAATTTGCCCCCACAGCCATGTCAGGAATAGGAGGAGAACCTCGTCCTGACATGAGCAAAGTCAAAGGCCCGGTTCTTTTAGACCGAATGGGGGGAGAGGCCTTACAGCGCCCTAACGCGCCCCCACAGCCAAGCCGGGAATGAGAGGAGAACCTCACCCTGGCTCGAGCAAAGTGGAAGGCCCGAACTCCTACGGGAGTCGGGCCCCGTTCACGACGCCAAGGAAGACTCCACCCGGACTCCTACGGGAGCCGGACCTCGTTCACGATGCCAAGGAAGACTCCACCCGGACTCCTATGGGAGCCGGGCCCTGTTCACGACGCCAAGGAAGACTCCACCTGGACTCCTACGGGGGCCGGGCCCCGTTCACGACATCAAAGAAGACTCCACCGGGACTCCTACGAGAGTCGGGCCCCGTTCACGATGCCAAGGAAGACTCCACCCGGACTCCTACGGGAGCCGGGCCCCGTTCACGATGACAAGAAAGACTCCACCCAGACTCCTACGGGAGCCGGGCTCCGTACGCGATGCCAAGGAAGACCCCACCCGGACTCCTACGGGAGCCGGGCTCCCCCCGTGACTTCTGCAGCAAGGGCTGATGGTGGCGAAACCCGGCCGCCCAACAAGATCGGATGAAAGGAAAAAGCCCCTCAGCGGCACCTCCTCGCTTCTATGCAACCCCGCGAAAAGCGGGGGAGGGCCCTCACTCTGAGTAGAAGAGGAAAATTAAAAAGGAAGGATGACGAACTATGACAGAAATAGATGAAGGATGAACCACACCAAAAGATCTAAAGGACTTCGTCCCAACTGAAACGGGGAGCTCCTACCGAACACCCCCGGCCTCTAAAAAGACTTTCGACACCGGTTAGGAAGACAACGACATCCCTGAGGTAATGCAGAGCCCGGACGGCCAAGCTCGGGCTTGCAGCCATGTACGACGAGAAAGGCGAGCTAACGCATCGACGACCGGGCTTCCCCCAATGACGACTACGTCAGACAGGTCAAACGGCAAGAAAAGTTCGGCGGGCGGCAATTTAGTGCAACGCATGGACGAGGTAACACAAAACACCCTTTTCATTCCATTTTCGATATACACGCTACAAAGCCCGGAAGGCCAAGGAAAGAAAGGCAAAACGATAAAAAGAGAAGTAAATACATGAAAAGACAGAAAGATGAAAAGAGCTCTAAGGAAGCCCTGCTCCCTCCGACCTAGAATTATCTACTCCATCCCTTAACCAGGACTGCCTTAGATTCTCAATTTCTTCTTCTAGCTCTTCCCTCTTCTGCAGCGTGTCCTGGAGCATCCGACGAAGTCGCTGGCTCTCGACCTCCGCCTCTCGACGCCTCTTCCTCAAGACCTCGGATTCCACCTCCGCGTCCGCGACGGCCCGCTGCTCATATGCCAGTTGGATCTTCAGCTGTTGCAGCTCGACTGTCTTTTCCCCGAGGGAGATAGAAATCTCCTCAACGGTGCCTCTTAGGGCTTGGAGCTCATCAGAATCTCGGGCAGAAGTTAGCTGTGCCCTGCTAGCCAGCTGCCTCTGGAGACGGACGACTTCGTCGGCCGCCGCCCTGAACCTCCCTTTATATTCTTCCACCTGCCTGCGCCAGCTAGCCCGATGCACGTCATGGCTCACCTCGGCTTCCTGAAGCTGCTGCTGAAGGTCGGAGACCTTCTTCGACCACTCTTGATCACCGTTGACCCGAGCCAAGAGCCGAGATGAATTTCCTTCCAGCTGGCCGATCTTCCCCTTCGCAGCTGACAATTCCACCTTGAGGGCGCTGATCCTGGCAGCCTGGGCCCAAATTCGATCGCTGGCGCTCTTCTTGCATTCCTCGAGTTCCTTCGCGAAGTCCGCCTTCCTCCGGCTGTACTCTATGATCCCCTTCACGTGGAGATTCCGAAAGTGGGTGGCCTCAGCGGTGGCTTCAGAATGACCTTCTCTCAATCTGCAGAGCTCGCCTTCCATCTTCTTTAACTTCTTTGTCAGGTGAAGGACTTTCTTCTTCAGCCGCTGGATCATCGATTTCAGTGGGACCCCCAGGGGCAGGGGGAGTGCTTCTGCAGGACACTGCCATCGGAAGGCAAAAGCGTCAAAGCACGACTCATTGTAGGAAGAAGAGCAGGGAAAAAGAGGGGGGAGGAGAAGCCGTCCACAACAAGAAATTCAACTTTATTGATTGGATGATTTTTGAAGACAAACAGAAAAGAAAAATTGCGACGAAGTAAAGGTACAAGATCGGAGGTCTCAGACCTCGGGGGCGGGGGTTGGAGAACTCGGTGTCCCCGGCAAGGGGGTTGCGATAGCAGTGGCGGCTGGCGAGGGACCGATCTCATCTTCAGACTCCTCGCCTAGGAAGCTGAGGTCGAGCTCTGGAAATTTTCTGGCCACCTTCTCTTGACAGAGCTCGAACCCCCTTATGAATGCTTCCTGGCCAAATTGGACCTTCAGGTCCCTAATCTCCGCGGAGGCCTTGAATTCCTCTACCGCAAGGACTCTGGCCTCCGAGACAAGGACCGGAGTTTGCTCGATCAAGTTGGCGACCTCGGCCTCCGCCTTTCTTACCGATTCCTCCAAGGTCCGCCTCTCTTCCTCCCGAGCTCGTTTCTCTCTTTCCAGGGCCTCCTGGAGGGCGACTACTTCGGCCGTCTTTGCTTGGAGGCGAGCAACCTCAGCCTGACAATGTTCCTCCACCTGGAGGATGTCCCTTCTCGCACGGTTCACCGCCTCGATATAGATAAGGAGCTGGTGCCCAATCTGCAAGGGCGGCTAGGGAATTAGAATAAAGGCCGAATAGCCATGTAAATGAAGAGTCGCTTACCTCAAAGAAGGACCCCAAAGAGTCCCAAGCCCGCTGCTCAGGATCGACGCGGTCGATCCTCTCAACGACGTCAGGCAGAATGCAACCATCGATCAACCGCCTGATCAGGTCCCTATCGTTGAAGGGATTCTCCGACCCCTCTTCAGAGAAGAGGGGCTCGTCCGCGGCAGTTCGGCGGCTACTCGCCCTGCGGGCCACCGATTTCCTTCTTTTTCTCTCGGCTATGGGTGCCTCCGTGGAGCGGACCCCCGAAATGGGGGCCCCGATCGATGGACTCCTCGAGGAGGCCCGGGGGGCCGTTGGCTCGGCATCCGAGGGAATGTCGATGGCCGGGGCTGCCTGGACGGGTGCAGCTAAGCTCGACTCCTCCGCCCTGGCCCTCTTTGCCGATTCGGAGGTCGCGGCACCCTTTCTCTTGTGGGCCCTAAGGCCCCTGGCAAGCATCCACACTGCTTCGGCGTCCATTCTGAAAAAAAAAAAAAAAGAAGAAAAAAAAAAAAGAAGAAGAGAGAAAGAAGAAAAAAAAAAGGCAAACCAATCAATCAAGAATCAAAAAAAAAAAAAAAAAGAAGAGGAGAAGAAAGGGGAAGAAAGAAAGAAAGAAACAGAGAGGAAAAAGAGAGAGAAGGAAGAAGAGGTAAAAAGAGAAAAAGGAGAAAGGCATGAAAAGAGAAGATAAGGTAAAAAATGAATACTCGCTGGATCCTGGGGACTCAGACCGATGTTGAAAAGAAATTGCTCCCTCAGAAGATTGGGAAGGGAAGGAGCGGAGTAAGCTAGAAGCTTTCGGGCAGCCTGAAGGTCATCCTCCCCCAGGCTGGGGGCCCGACGGACAGAATCCCTCAGAGAGCCCCAAGGGGGCAGGCCCAGTCTCAAGGTCGGGCAGTGGACGAAGAGGTATTTCCCCTTCCAATTGTGGATTGAAGAAGGGGCGCCTTTCAGCAACCCCTTCTTGCCGAACTGGGGGGAGAAGTACCACCAGTCCTTCATCGAAGGATGGCGCTTGAAAGTATAGAAGTGCCTAAACAGGGAGAGGGACGGTTGGACCTCGACTACGTGGCAAAGGGAGAGAAATCCTATCAAAAACCTAAAAGAATTCGGGGCCACGGAAGCCAAGGAGATGTCTAAGAAATGGAAGAGGGCAACAACAAAGGAAGAAAGCGGAAGCCGGAGTCCGGCAAGGAACGCTTCCTGGTATAGATAAAAGCGACCAGGTGGGGGAGTGCTGGCCCGGTCAGAAGGACCAGGCAGCTCCAGGTCATACTCCGGAGGAACTCCATACTGAACCCTTATCAGAAGGAGTTCCTCCGAGGTCAGGGAACATGGAATGGTGCCCGGTGCAAAAATCGGGCGGAGCCCAGCCCCAGACGCAGGTTCGTCTACGGAGCGGGGGACCTGGGGGTTTGAGGCGGAAGAGCTCCCGGAGCTGCAGGGAGCGGAAGAGCCGGATGACATTTCGGGTAGTTTCGAAGGAGGGCTCTAAAGGTTCCTAAGAAGACGGACGGGATGGGGGATGAGAGGCCACAGGAAGCTAACTCGGAGGGATGCAAAAAATAATGACAGAGAAGAAGTCCCTAGGCGGTGGGAAGAAGGTTGATGGTGCTGGAACTAATCTATATCGCTCTGAGGGACCAGAGGGATGAAGACAGAAGACACCTACGGCTCGAGAAGATGCCCACTGAAACAGGGCTCTCGAAGAGAAGGCAGACACTGATAGGAACTCTGGAACGGAATAGGGCACCTAAAGGTGGGAGGATGGGTTTAAATAGACCCTGGGATCCGGTGCCATAATGATCACGAATCCCCCCAAGCCAGTCCACACCCGGCACGTGTCCCACTCCCCCTGGCAGGTGGCTAAAAGTGGCTGACAGTTGGCAGGACTATTATTGCACCATACCTGGGCCAGTGTACCTGCAGGAATTTCGAAGAGTCCCTTCATATCGCCCCAATTCGAAAAGACTCAGGCATGCGCGTAGTTAATACCAAAATATCTGGGGGCGGCAGTGCGCAGGCTTCGAGGAGATGGTTTCGGCTGTGCCCATCTCTCTGTACTTCCTTCGTTCGAAATTCAAACTCGAAAGTAGGGGGACTGGTGTTGGGTATAAAATACCCACAGCCGAAGTCCTCAACAGAATCAACTTCGGAGGGACTCCATCGATGACTTCAACCGCAAGTAGACTCCGCCCGGACTCCTACGGGAGCCGGGCTCTGTCCTCAACATCGACTGCTGGTAAGCCCTGTCCGGACTCCTACGGGAGCCGGACCTCACCTTTGACTTTAATTGCAGGAAGACTCCGCCCGGGCTCCTACGGGAGCCGGGCTTCGCCCTCGACTCCAGCGGCTGCAGACAGACTTCGTCCGGACTCCTACGGGAGCCGGACTCCGCCAACAACTTCAACCACAAGTAGACTCCGCCCGGACTCCTATGGGAGCCGGGCTCCGTCCTCAACATCAACTGCTGGTAAGCCCTGTCCGGACTCCTACGGGAGCCGGACCTCGCCTTTGACTTTAATTGCAGGAAGACTCCGCCCGGGCTCCTACGGGAGCCGGACTTCGCCCTCCACTCCAGCGGCTGCAGACAGACTTCGTCCGGACTCCTACGGGAGTCGGACTCCGCCGACAACTTCAACCACAAGTAGACTCCGCCCGGACTCCTATGGGAGCCGGGCTCCATCCTCAACATCGACTGTCGGTAAGCCTTGTCCGGACTCCTACGGGAGTCGGACCTCGCCTTTGACTTTAATTGCAGGAAGACTCCGCCTGTGCTCCTACGGGAGCCGGGCTTCTCCCTCGACTCCAGCGGCTGCAGACAGACTTCGTCTGGGATCCTACGGGAGCCAGACTCCGCCGATAACTTCAACTGCAAGGGGGACTCCGCTCGGATTCCCACGGGAGCCGGGCTCTGTCGCTAACTTCGATTGTCGATAAGATCCGTCCGGACTCCTATGGGAGCCGGACTTCGCACCTGACTTTAATTGCAGGGGACTCCGCCCGGACTGCTACGGGAGCTGGGCTCCGCCCGTGACTTCAACTCCGAGAGGACTCCGCCCGGACTCCTACGGGAGCCGGGCTCCGCCCATGACTCCAACCGCAAGGAGGGCTCCGCCCGGACTCCTATGGGAGCCAGACTCCGCCGACAACTTCAACCGTAAGTAGACTCCGCCCGGACTCCTACGGGAGCCGGGCTCCATCCTCAACATCGACTGCCGGTAAGCCTTGTCCGGACTCCTACGGGAGCCGGACCTCGCCTTTGACTTTAATTGCAGGAAGACTCCGCCCGGGCTCCTACGGGAGCCGGGCTTCACCCTCGACTCCAGCGGCTACAGACAGACTTCGTCCGGACTCCTGCGGGAGCCGGACTCCGCCAACAACTTCAACCGCAAGGGGGACTCCGCCTGGACTCCCACGGGAGCCGGGCTCCGTCGCTAACTTCGATTGCCGGTAAGATCCATCCGGACTCCTACGGGAGCCAGACTTCGCACCTGACTTTAATTGCAGGGGACTCCGCCCGGACTCCTACGGGAGCCGGGCTCCGCCCGTGACTTCAACTCCGAGAGGACTCCGTCCAGACTCCTACGGGAGCCGAGCTCCGCCCATGACTCCAACCGCAAGGAGGGCTCCGCCCGGACTCCTACGGGAGCCGGACTCCGTCATCAGCTCCGACCACTGCTGAACTTTAGCCGACGGATCTGCACTCCCAGGCCACAATAACGGCCATGATCCTGCTCCACTTCCTGTGGTGGATTCCGCACAGGCCACAATAACGGCCACGATCCTGCTCCACTTTCTGCGATGGATATCGCGCGATTCTCCCTTCCGCTGGCAAGTCGCGACAACAGACGCCGCTCCACTCCCCGCGGCAGACTCCACGTGGCACGCCCCAGTGATAGCCACGGGTCAACTCCACTACTCTTCGCAGCAAACTCCGTCTGACCCTGGGTAGCCCTCTGCCAGATGGTTACAGATGTCGCTATCAGGCTACTGCCCCCTCCACCTATAAAAGGGGGCTCCAGATACGTTATTCGATAAGCTCTAGTTTTTTTACCTAAAAACTCTGCTAAATTCTCCATTCGAGCACTCCATTCTTGTTGAGGCAGAGAACTGACTTGAGCGTCGAAGGGTCTTGCCGGAGCAACCCCACCTCCGGTTTAGACTTCCTTTGCAGGTCCCGGCGGCGACCGCGACTTCCTCGACTCCAGCTTCTCCGGTGCAAGCGGATTTTTGCACCAACAGGATACAAAATTTAAAATTTTTGAAAGGTTCAAAGAATTCAGATGTGAGTAGAGAAGCAAATCAAAAAATTTCTAAAGATACTTCGATCAGATCGAAGATGCAATACCAATAAAAAAAATTATCGATTATCTCATAAAATAACATAATTTCATATTGGAGTGCTCTTAGTACATCTCAGCTCAATGAGATAAGAAGAGTTAAGGGACTACATGAGATATGATCTGATCCATAATGGACTTTACTGATTTATATTTTTTTAGGAACATACTTTATTTTTATGAAATCAGGTTCTCTCTAAACCTGTTCTTACCACACCGTATGAGATATGGCATATGGTGAGAACTGAATCTTGATTATTTTGAGATTCAAAGATGTCCAGCCTGTGTCTAGGACAGCAGGTAGATATGTTAGAGAATAGGTCTATAAAGCTCATCCTAAAAGAGTTTGGGATACTACTTCTGAAAGGATCGCAATGTGACTGTGACCCGACATGCTATCTTCTTGAAAAATTATTTGACCAAGATAAAGTAGTGGGAGAAAAGTTAAACTCAAAGAGAGTGTCTCTGAAGAGTGGTGAGCCTTGGAACTTTAAGAACCTATTCATTATAAGCCAGTAGACGTATATTCCTTCTCTACCTTGTACACTAGTAGGATCTCCAATCTTTTCAAAAGGTACTCAAATATGCTTGACAGAGGATATAGAGAAAGTCATTTCTCATGGGAGATGGAGAGCATTGAGATGATTCCAGAACCTACAACAAAGCGATGTGAGATATCGACTCCAAGAAAGAAATGTGAAATAGCTTTCCTGAGAAGAGATCTTTTGAAGATTTCTGTATGAGATAGCCTATGGATTTTACTTCTTATGATAGGTGATCACAAGGACCAAAATAATCTTGGAGTTGGAATAAGTCATTTTGATGATATGATCAAATTGTTTGATCAGAAAAGAGGAATTATGATTTTAAAAGGGTCAGTGGGAGTGTCCAATATTGATATCAGTTAAAATATGGTTGAATATAGATTTCTCCATAAAAGATATAAAGTGAGTGTCCTAAAGATCTATAGTGATAGATGCAATTGGATGCTTATATTTTCATAGATAAAGTAAAGAGACTAGACGTCAAAAGAGTTCAGCATAGAAATCTCAAAGAGGGGTCTGCTACCCTCTCGAGCATAGTCGTATGTCATGTAGTACTTAAACTGATTATACTGTGAATGTCACAAGTAGATATCAGTTGTATCCAGGCTGAGAGCACTAGATTACTGTGAAAACATCTTTAAGCTCTTAAGAAAAACTAAGGATATGCTCTTAATTTGGAGAA
Source organism: Elaeis guineensis (assembly GCF_000442705.2). Lineage (NCBI taxonomy): Eukaryota > Viridiplantae > Streptophyta > Magnoliopsida > Arecales > Arecaceae > Elaeis > Elaeis guineensis. Next base: position 84,351,592 of record NC_026002.2, read on the forward strand.
GGATCAAAGCTAAGAGTGGAAGGATACACCAATTCAGATTTTATATTTGATATTGATCGTAGAATGTCTACATCATGGGTGTATTCCTATGTCGATATTTTTGGAAGGATTTCAACTAATCGATCGATGGAAGCTGAGTACACTATAGATGTATAGGATATATTCTGATTTTAATATTAGTTGTAGAATTGATTGTCATACCATCAAATATCATAATATTATATTGCAAAGATAATGGCACCATAGCCTTTGCTAAGGAGCCTAGGTCTCAGCAGATATCCAAGCACATAGAGCAGCAGAACATGCGACTGCCTCAAGTAGAAATACTTGACTAGCCTCATACCAGTTAGGTTTCTTCAATAACCTGACATTATCCTCTTAGAATATCCTTTGAACTTTTGATTCTTCTTCTTTAGGATCCTTACAACCCTTGTTAGGATCAGATAAGGCTTTGTCTTAAATCCCAAAGCCTTGTCCTAAAACTAAGATAGGTTGTAAGAAAGAAGGAGAGCAACCGGAGAGAAATTGGAAACCCCTTCTAAATTCATCGGACATCCAGCACCCCAACCAATTTATAGCCACTAGAGGGATGCCACAAGAGAGGGACATGTCTTATCCCAAAAGGCTTATCTGATCTGATTATCAGAGATAAGAGTTCCTTCAAGCAGAAGGACTCTTATCAATGATACGTTGATCAGCACCCTGCTCTATGCGCATGCAACCAAAGAAGGGATGTTTTCACATCCCTTCTCAAATTAAAAAAATTCTTAAAAATTCATGTGGATAAGAGATTCAATCTAGATTCTAGAAAATTAATAATAGTGATAAAATTCTCATGGAAGGATGCTATCCTTGCACCTCTTCATGAGAGTGCTGATCACCACACATGTAGACATCAGGATGAACTTATGGCATCCATTTGGCATCTAGATAAGTTTGGAAAAATTCCAAAAAAATTATCAAAAATATATTATCAAATGTAAAATTTTATCACCAAAAATTGTTCAAATATAAAAGCATTTGATAGGGAGAAGAACTCTCCAAATCATGGAGAGACGTGATGCTTCTGTGTACACGTGAGACATCCTTCTTTTTCTAATTTTTTCTCTTCTCCAAAAATTTTAGAAAAATATATCTCATATTTAGAGATATGTACCAAAAGATATAGGATGATATAAGCTACCACACATATTTTAATCTTATAAAAAAATAATATTTTTTCTTCTACCCACGCCAATACTTATACGCAGAACCTATTTTGCACCAAGAGTCCACCACAACTTGGACTCTTCATAATTAGTGTTAACATGGGATGTGGTGCCCCAATTTGGGTTGTTCCAGATGACATTACTTGACTCAAATGTCTACCAAATTGGGCTAGCTAATTAGCAAAGGATGGGACCAAATTGGTCTCCAAAGGAGTAAGGGTTTCCATATGTGCTAGCATGCTTACCGAAACCCCGATTGAATCCAAAATTCCAATCAACCTTTTTCAAAAGGATCCTTGGCTAATTTCTATATATGTGTGACCCATTGAGTTTCACATCTAGCTAGCAGTAGGTTTAGATATAAGTTGACCAAATTTGATTAGATTTTAATCTAATCGATTTAGGTCTAATCGAGCTAATCCGAGCTCAACAATTAGAATCCTTTCTAATTGGCAATCGAATTAAACTCTTTAATTCAATCAAAAACCTACAACTCAAGATTGATATTTAGCAATGTATCATAACTATCCAGAAGATATAAAATTTAATAAAAATATCAAATATATCCTTCAGTGATAAATTACCATGCAATTGAATCCTTCGATCATCCTTGCACCCTGAATATATTTATGAGTATGGAATCATGTCAAACTCAAACATATATTCATATTGATTCTCAATTAATCAATGATGACTCTAATAAAGAAGTATTAAAAATTCTTTCTAATTTTCTTCCTGCTTTTGGCCAAAAGACTTTTCTGAGTCATCTAGGATTGAGAATACACAGGATGCGATCTCCTCTTACTAGGAGTGATCGATTCTATATTGACCTACTCACAACCTTCATATATACTCCACTATATCCAGAATACCCCATACATGTCTTAATGTCATACCTGGGTATGAACCAAAATATGGGTTCATGTGCACAAGATTCCATGGTGGTTTCAGGTCTAAGGATCACTTGCACAACTCCCACTTAGAGAACCATCTTTGACATACAAATAAGGCTCCCATTAGCTGTTCTCTTTCATCGAGTCAATTCAGTGAATTTATTTTTCAAATGAGCACCCACATCTTTGTATTAGTATCTCACACAAGTGGCTAGTGAGATCTGCCACCCTCTCCATTGAGCATACATAAGATATGCCAGTCTATCTGAAATATTGATCTCTAACTCAATGCTCTTACGATCAAAAATATTTAAGATTAGGATTTTAGGATTTTAGGTCTCACTAGCATGACCCACTCATGTCTCCTAAAACCATTATCCTAATCTTTGGGGTTCATCATAATCTTAGACATATTAAGATGTAGCTAATATGATGAATCAATGCCTCAAATAATAAATGTCATTTTATGAGTTGAAAAATTTTAAAGAAAGTCTTATCGCAACACACTTGTGATTGACTTATAAAGCACTCTTCTTTCAATCTCCCACTTGCACTAAAGCCAATCACCTTTGTATCTCGTACAATCAAGATAGCGATCATATAGCTATTGTGGTATGGCCTTAGTGAATAGATCTGCTATATTATTCTTTCTGTCTACTCATTCCAAGATAACATCTTATCTTTAACGAGATGAAAACATCTGAGGATGTGCTTGGATCTATAATGAGACCTAAGTTCCTTATTTTGAATAATGGCTCCAGTGTTATCACTGTAGAGTGACATCGATCTTTCAATTTTAAGAACGACTCTTAAATCTATGATGAGTTTCTTCATCCAGACAGCTTCCTTAATGGCTTCACTAACAGCAACATACTCTGGCTCAGTAGTTGAGTCAGCTACTATCTGCTATTTGAAACTCTTCCAACTCACTGTCCCATTAATTAGGATAACACATACCCTGATATTGACTTGCTATCATCTACTTTCCAATGATCCTTTCTTAGATCAGCCTGAAATCTACTAGCTATGCCCAAAGCATAAGCTACATCAGGCTTGGTACATAGCATGGCATACATAATTGATCCCACAGCCGAAGCATAAGGATTTTATTCATCTTTTTCCTCTCTTCTGATGTCTTAAGACATATTTTCTTAGAGAAATGTATACCATAACTTACAGACAAGTAACCTTTCTTACTTGCTTCCATATTAAATCTCTTTAATATGAGGTCTATATACTGTGACTAGGATAAGCCTAACATTTTTTTAGATCTATCTCTATAGATCTTTATATCCAGTATATAGGATGCTTCACCCTAGTCTTTTATGAAAAACTTATTTGATAGCCAAATTTTGATCGATTGCATCATTGGGATATCGTTCCCAATGAGTAGTATGTCACTAACATACAAAATCAAGAAGATAATAACACTCCCACTTGTCTTCTTATATACACATAGTTCATCCATATTTTTGATAAAGCCAATCTCTTTGACTGTCATATCAAATCGGATGTTTCAGCCCCTCGAAACCTACTTCGATGCATAGATGGATCTTATTAGCCTACATACTTGATTTGCTCTCTCACTTGAGATAAATCTCTCTGGCTGAGTCATATAGACCACTTCCTCTAGATTACTATTGAAAATCGATCTTGACATCCATCTATGAGATTTTAATATCGTAGTATGCTGCTATAGCAAGCAAAATCCGGATGGACTTGAGCATAGCCACTGGTGAGAAGGTTTCATCATAGTCAATTCTTTGCCTTTGACTGAAACCTTTCGCCACTAACCTAGCTTTGTAGATTTCTACTTAGCCATCTACTCTGATCTTCCTTTTGAAGATCCAATTGCACCCTATTGGGGTCACACCCTCAGGTGCATCAACCAAGATCTACACTTGATTGGTATTCATCGAGTCCATCTCAGATTTCATAGCTTTCAGTCATCTGTTTGAGTCTCTACTCATGACAGCTTTCGAATAGATCAGTGAATCAACATTCTGAATGATGTTGATCAAATTATCATTCTTAATGATAAAATTATATCTCAGAGATGCTTGACGCACTCTATCTGACCTTTGGAGAGGATGTGTGTATTGTGGATGCACCTCATCTTTGGGTACTTTTGATTGAGGATCTTTTTGTGGTCCAACCACTGGTATTTTTGGATCGATTTGTAGATCATGAACTCTCATAAGTTCAATATTCCTCCCACTACCTCCTTCTTGGATAAATTCATATTTCAAGAAAGTAGCGTGCCGACTAACAAATACTATTTGTTCAGTAGGATGGTAGAAATAATATCCATTAATTTTCTTAAGATACTCTACAAATCTATACTTGTTTAATCTAGCACTAAGCTTATGTCCAAAAAATATTTTTGACATAAGTAGGACAACCCTAAGTCTTAAGATATTTAAGATTAGACTTTTTTCCATTCCATATCTCATATGGAGTGCTTGCAATAGACTTTGAAGGTATTTTGTTTAATATATATGTGGCAGTCTCTAGGGCATTATCCCTAGAAAGATATTGGGAGATCAATGAAGCATATCGTGGACCGCATCATATCCATCACAGTATGATTTCTCTTTCTGCTACACCATTTAACTGAGGCGTATTAGGAGGGGTCCATTCAGAGAGAATACCTTTACTTTTAAGATGATCAAGAAATTCAATGGATAAGTATTCTCCTCCTCGATCAGATCGAAGAAGCTTGATATTTTTTTCAGTTTATTTCTCGACCATACCTTGGTACTCCTTGAACTTATCAAAGACTTTTTATTTATGTTTCATAAGATACACATATCTGAACCTTAATAAATTATCTGTAAATATAGGAATATCTTCTTCTGGCCTGAGTTGTTATCGATTCATATATATCTATATGTACTAGAGCTAACAACTCACTTATCCTCTCTCCATATCTATAAAATGGAGTCTTGGTCATCTTACCCATGAGATAAGATTTTTAAGTTCCCAATGATTCATAATAATTTGGGTCAAAGATTTCTTCTTTGTATAACTTATTTATCTTTGACTCACTAATATGACCAAGGCGACAATGCCAGAGATATGTGACATTCATATTTTCTCTCTTTCTTTTCATATTTTTTTCAATATGAAAAATATTTTTATTGAGTGCAAGAATTAAAAGATTATTATCAATATAACCACTGCCATAAAATTTATTAGAAAAAAAATAGAGTATCCATTTTCTATTAGCTTTATTTCATAACATTATTTTAAAAATAAAGGTATAGAAATAATATTTTTAATGATCTTTGACATGTAATAACAGTCTTTTAATTTTAAAGTTTTGTCCGAAGATAAATCAAGCATACAGGTTCTCACAGTCTCTGCACTAATGGACTCGCTACTTATGCCATAAAGCTCGAGGTCATCTCTTTTTAGATCTTTGATATTCTGTAGTTACAGTAACGAATTACAAAAGTATGATCCACATGTAGTATCTAATATCCAAATATCAGAGTCTGAATCACTCAATAAAAAATAGATCTGTATCATATACACATCTTTTGGTGTTACACTTGCACCCTACTTCAATCTTACAAGATTATTCTTGCAATTATACTTTTAATTTTTAAATTTATCATAAATAATATCCATACAGACATCATTACCTTCTCATTATTACTGACCAAACTAGGATCAGAAATATCCAAAATATCAGAGTTTCTTTCCGATATAAACTTAATTTGTAAGTTTCTCAACCAATCCACATAGTTGGATCGGTCAACATAGTTTTATCTATGATATCATGAGATGAAAATAAAGAAGCCATAATGTAGACTTAAATCTATATAAAAATAATAGTATAAGCAGACCACTCATGTTTGACATGCATAACTAGATGAAGACTTTTAAACTAGTTATGTCTCTCACTATTTTATCAGATACCATAGCCCTCTCCTATAGTAAACGAGATATATTTTATCTTAGTGGGATTGAGATCCTAATTTCTCATAATGATCTTGTGTTAACACAACAAATCCTTATGAGTTCATAGGTAGGAAACTCTTTTCAATTACATCTCATGCAATTCTCAACATTTTATCTTGACCTCTATAACATTATTAGCCTTGTGTTAACACAACAAGCTATAATATTTTAGTTAAGTAAGATCCTTCATTTCAATACAGTCAAAATCAAATATAACTACCCTTATGTTAACACAACAAAACAGTATATCCAAAATTGCCATAAGCATCTTTTATGCACCAGGATTATATTATATCAATCCTTATGACAAGCCTTATGGTAACACAACAAACTAGCCATAGTTCATGATGTAACATTAACCTAGCATGAAGGAAGACCCTTAGTAGTGTTTAAAATACTAAGCTACCTTCATTCAAGATTTAAACTAATCTAATTGATTAGAAAAGTGTTAAGATTAGTGGGGATCCCCCCATTACTTTTTTTAGACACCAATAAAATTGATCAGGCTAGCAATGGAACCAATTAAATAACCATCACATTTGAAACACTCCTTAGATACTAATTAATTAATCGATTCAAAAAAATAGGTCAGCTTCTGGTTCACAATAATATGACTTAATATAATTTTTATGAGGGATTTAATGGTCTCAAACACATCGTAATTCAATCAGTCATAATGATTCACTATAATAGTTGTATCTTAATAATCATAACAACTAATCATGGCATCTTATCATATCTCTAAGATATAGAAGCAGAATCATATAATATGATTATAACTAAACATCTCAAGCATATCATATATGCATGAAGTTTTAATAATATGCATGAATATAAAACTCTTTTTTCACAGTTCTTCTTCTTGAAATATCATAGTGGCACCCCTACATGCCATAAGAGTACCCTATTGAATAGGAAGAGAGGATCTCTGAACCCTACTTGCTCTTATGACCAGATGGCCTGATGATGAATTTCAATTAGAGTATTAAGCTACTAAATAAATTCTATACATACATCATGTATTTTATATTTAAAATATATCTCTAAGACATGCAAGGGTTTGGATGTTCAATCAGGTTCAACCCTTGACCCAATTTGAACCAAACCAAAAACTCATACTTGATCACGATCAAGATAATAATTTAATCTTTGATTACATAAATCAAGATAGGCTCTGATACCAATGTTGGGTTTCAGTGGTGCAGCGGAAGGGTTAGGTGTTTAAAATTTTCATTCAAAACACCTAATACACCGAAAGCCCTAATGCCCAGAAATTCTTGACTATAATAATCAAAGCATAATAAATATAAATTAGGATAAGAAGAATACCTATAGTGCTGATCTTAATTTTCATAAGATGTCCAAATATCTACCCTCCAATAGTGATCCACACAGAAATTGAACCAAAGACAGTGCTCCTCATCTTGCTTCAAGATTTTTAGCCCCTAAAACTTGACTAGCCTCATACCAGTCAGGTTTCTTCAAGAACCTGATATCATCCTCTTAGAACATCCTCTGAACTTCTGATTCTCTTTCTTTAGGACCCTTACAATCCTTGTTAGAATCAGATAAGACTTTGTCTTAAATCCCAAAGCCTTGTCCTAAAACTAAGATAGGTTGTAAGAAAGAAAGGAGAGCAACCGGAGAGAAATTGGAAACCCCTTCTAAATTCATCGGACACCCAGTGCCCCAGCCAATTTATAGCCACTAGAGGGATGCCAAAAGAGAGGTTTATCTGATCTGATTATCAGAGATAAGAGTTCCTTCAAGTAGAAGGACTCTTATCAATGATACGTCGATCAGTACCCTGCTCTGCGTGCATGCAACCAAAAAAGGGATATTTTCACATCCCTTCTCAAATCAAAAAAATCCTCAAAAATCTATGTGGATTCAATCTAGATTCCAAAAAATTAAAAATAGTGATAAAATTCTCATGAAAAGATTCTATCCTTGCACCTCTTCATGCGAGTGCTGATCACCATGTGCGCAGACATCAGGACGAACTTATGGCATCCGTTTGGCATCCAGATAAGTCTGAAAAAATTTCAAAAAAAATATCAAAAATATATTATCAAATTTATAACTATCACCAAAAATAGTTATAATCTAAAAGCATTTGATAGGGAGAAGGACTCTCCAAATCATGGAGAGATGTGATGCTTCTGTGCGCATGTGCGAGACATCATTCTTTTTCTAATTTTTTCTCTTCCCCAAAAATTCTAGAAAAATATATATCATACTTTGATATGTGCATTAGAGGATGGAGGGTGATATGAGCTACTACATATATTTTAATCCCATAAAAAATAATATTTTTTCTTCTACCCACGCCAATACTTGTACGCAAAACCTGTTTTGCACCAAGAGTCCACCACAACTTGGACTCTTCATAATTAATGTTAACATGGGATGTGGTGCCCCAATTTGGGTTGCTTCTAGGTGACATGACCTGACCCAAATATATACCAAATTGGGCTAGCTAATTAGTAAGGGATGGGACCAAATTGGTCTCCAAAGGAGCAAGGATTTCTACACGTGCTAGCATGCTTACCGAAACCCTGATTGAATCCAAAATTTCAATCAACCTTTTTCAAAAAGATCTTTGGCTAATTTCTATATGTGTGTGGCCCATTGGGTTTCACATCTAGCTAATAGTAGGTTTAAGAATAAGTTGATCAAATTTGATTAGATTTCAATCTAATCGATTTAGGTCCAATCGAGCTAACCCGAGCTCAGCAATTAGAATCCTTTCTAATTGGCAATCGAATTAAACTCTTCAATTCAATCAAAAATCTACAAGTCAAGATCGATATCTAACAATATATCATGACTATCTAAAAAATATAAAATTTGATAAAAATATTAAATATTCCCTTTAATGGCAAATTATCGTGTAATTGAATCCTTCGATCATCCTTGCACCCTGAATATGTTCATAAGTATGGAATCATGTCAAACTCAAACATATATTCATACCGATTCTCAATTAACCAATGATGACTCCAATGAAGAAGCATTAGAAACTCTTTCTAATCTCCTTCTTGCTTTTGGCTAAAAGACTTTTCTGAATCATCTAGGATTGAGAATACACAGGATGCGATCCTCTCTTACTAGGAGTGATCGATTCCATATTGATCTACTTACAACCTTCATATACACTCCACCATATCCAAAATACCCCGTATATTTCTTAATGCCATGCCTAGGTATGAACCAAAATATAGATTCATATGCACAAGATTTCATAGTGGTTTCAGGTCTAAGGATCACATGCACAACTCCCACTTAGAGAACCATCTTTGACATGCAAATAAGGCTTTCATTAGATATTTTTTTTCATCGAGTCAATTCAGTGGACTCATTTCTCAAATGAGTACCCACATCCTTGTATTAGTGTCTCACACAAGTGGCTAGTGAGATCTGCCACCCTCTTCATTGAGCATACATAGGATGTGCCAATCTATCTGGAATATTAATCTCCGACTCAATGCTACTATGATCAGGAATATTTAAGATTAGAAATTTAAGATTTTAGATCTCACTAGCATGATCCTTTCATGTCTCCTAAAATTATTATCCTAATTTTTGGGGTTCATCATAATCTTAGACATATTAAGATGCAGCTAATATGATGAATCAATACCTCAAATAATAAATATCAATTTATGAGTTGAAAAATTTTAAAAAAAATTCCATCACAACACACTTGCGATTGGCTTATAGGGCACTCTTCTTTCACTGATAAGTCACTTAGCTAGCCGAAGACTAAAGCCTGTCTTGTGAAGATGGAGCTTGATACATGGCAGATTATCTTTAGTGTAAGTGGGAGATTGTTAGATATATGCCCTAGAAGTCAATCTTAACTGACATATTTTATATCTCCAGAATATGATTTTGCACTTATTGGATAGTTATAGTACTATTTTTATTTATGTATCCATGAATCATCCAAGGAATTAATAAGATAATGATATATATTCTCAAAGAGTTGAGAATTTGAGGTATATGTCATTAATGATTGATTCCTAAATTACTCCTAGTCATAGGATCATCATGGAGATGGTGATTGATCTGGATAGACTAGTGTACAAATTACATCCTTCAGGCAGATAGATCTCGAGTCTATAGTGTAAAGATATTGGAGCGAGAGTGCAGGTAGTTATTAGACGATAATTAGCACTGAGTGTCACCAACACGAGAAGTTACATTAATGTTTGCTCACTCGTTAGTGACTTTCTCGATACTGCAGTTATATGACAAGTCTTTTAACCTAAAATGACACTACTGCTTGCAATGAGACTGCTGGAGTTTGATTAACACATCAACATGGATCTCAAGGAGCCCTTGTAGTGGATGTTGGCGATAGTTGATCCACTGTAGGAGTGGGGTGTGCATCAAAATAGGATCTATCGATCCTAGCAGAAGGGAGTAGTCTAATAAAATTTAAGAGGCTGAGTTCTTAAGTCTATGGCCATAGCAGTGTGATTGATAAAAAAAAAGTTTCATAGAATCACATATGGACTCGAGCTGATTAAATCTATCATATGACCAATGTTGAGGTTTGATGATTCATCTAGGACCTGCCATCTGGTTGAAAATTATGATAGAGAGACTGTATCATGCGTTAACTGCATCTAGAGATTCATCTTTTATTCTATTAGGTTGCCACTACATACTGTTAGGTATCACTGATAGATTGTGAGACTCACAAGGATCATCTAGATGATCAATAATCCTTGATGGACTGAGGTGGAATTATTTTCATCTATTGAAAAGAGTTTCAATGATGTTATGATAGAGATCATAATATATCTCACTATCAGATAGAATAGAACCTATGGGATCACACACAAAAGAAGCTTTTGACTGATCAGATAGTTGAATTATGATTATGAATCATAAAAAAGATTTGATTATCAATTTGATTGATAATTGATCTAATGCAAATATTGCATTATGTAACTCACTAAAGAGTTAGTAAGTCAAAGGAGGATTAATTAGCAATAAGATTGCTAATTAGCTCAATTTGATTGAGCATTGGAGCTTGTATCAAGCCTAATTTGATTGGATTTAATTTGACTCATTTTGGATTTGATTTGATAAACCCTATAGGGTTATAGGATAACCCCAAAAGGATTGGATGATTAGTTCCAGTTGAATTAGGATTTGGGTTTGACCTAATTCATAATTAAACTAGGATGTATATATTTCTAATTAGACTAGAAATCTTTATTTTCATGCTGCATCAAATTCTAATGGGATTAGGATTAAAATTAAGTTTGACTCAAGCACCAAGAAAGAGTCCAATTGGACTAGGATTCCTCCTCCAATTAGGAGATATCTAATCTAAATTAATTGAGCTCCAAATTAGATTTAAATTCTTATTTATTTAAGTCTAATCTGGTCCTAATATGATCAGGATTAATTGATGTTTTAATTGGGTTTAAAATAGTAATTTTTTTCTTTGCACCAAAAGGACTCCACATCTACCTTAGATTTGTGCGCCACCTATGGTCCATGCCATAACTAATTCTTGATGCCATATTCCTTCCCTTTTTGGTGTGTAAGAAAGAAAAAAATCCTCTCTTTTTAGCATGTAAAAATTGGTTGTTGGGCAGCATCAAATTGGAAGAGTCCTGAATGTTTTGGACTCTCTTCTCCCATTCAAATTCTAACTCATCCAAGGCCTTTAAATACCCCATCATATGGGATAGGATATATGAGATAACAATTAGATTTGATGCCCAAATAGAAGCACCTTTTGTGCATGAAAAATCATGGGAGGGAAGAGGATGGCATGGAGAAAGGTGGTATGAGGTAAGTTTATTATAATCTCTTCTTTCTTGCAACAACCAAGAGTTGGTTGTTAGGATATGTTCTTCTCTCCCTCTTGTCCATGTTTAGACATGGATGTCTCCCCTTCTTTTATCCAAAAATTAGACAAAATTTATTACATCTCTATTGTAGAGATATGGTGCATGGATTTCAGGAAGAAAAGAGAAGAAAAGGTTCTTCTCATGATCTCTAGCATAGAGATCAAGATCCTCCTACATCTTCTTGTTCTCTAAGAGTGTCTTAGGAGAAAAAAAGATTTTTCAACTATCAAGATACGATCTCCATAAGGGAGCTAGCACCCTGATGAGATCAAAAAATTTTTGATCAAATTAAATTCTCGTATGGATACCCATAGAGGCCGGACGCTTGTGCGGCTACAAGAGACCTTCGAAAAATATCCATAATCATCTGTTCACATTGAAGATTGATCCATGTCTAGATATATTTTATATTTATTTTTTTCTATCTAATTTTTATATCTGAATCTTATCTCACATATGATGATTCTGGTTATGGTTTGAAAATATGATCTTATACATGCTTAGATTAAATTAGATTTACTCTGAAAAATTTAAAATTCCACTGCGTACTCTTTTCATAAAACATGCTTGCATGAAACCATAAAATTCTAACATCAGAGAGAAGCTATAAGGTATTATCATATAAGTATCTTATCCAGCAATCGATTGTTACTTCTTCTTTGGCCTGTTTGGATCAAGAAAAACTTTATACTGAGGACAGTTCTTTTTTCAGTTGTTAAAAATTGTATCCCAAAGTCAATCGTCAGCCTGTTAATGGTTGTGCTTATTATTGTAATTATATATAAATTATTAAATTAATAAATATTATTTAATTTTTTCATCACTGTGTACATCTCATTTTGAACTCCTATTATGTGATGAAGTCCTTAGGACTATTTGATTTCATATAGGAGGATATATCATTTAGTCCTTAAATTTTAAGTTCATCACCAAATGATATACTATTGTTAGGATAATAGCTATATCAAGTATAGGTTGTTATGTGCCACTGGTTATCCTCTTAACCAAAGAGTGTGGAGATACTGACATGGCATGCAAGTGAGACATAGGAGTACATCTCACTGAACGTGATCAATTGTTGAGCACTCTGCTATCAAGAGTAGCTAATAAAGGATATTGGTATAAGTGTCCCTCCGACCTAAGATCACTATGGTGACTTGCAAGCAACTTACTATACTTTGATGTCAGACTACTTAAATTTTTAATTCAATGATGAAAGATTTCTGGACATAGTCAAGTACTTGCAAAGTAGGTGTGTGAGTCAAGATGGAATTGACCCCTCTGAATAAGTAGGAGTTAATGTATCAGTGTATTTCAATTCAGTAAAACCTTGGACATAGGAATCTATATGTTGAATTTTGAAAATTGAAATATAATGTGGATGACCATATCAAGATTGGCAGTTAAATCCTAGGTCACCTTGAGTATTTAGATCAAAAGGATGAATTATACGGTAACCATATGCCAATAGGTTCTTGAATGATGCTTTACAATCTTTCAACCTATTCGAATGTCGGGTATCATTATTAAATGGTCACTTTAATTCATATAGAAAGATTGTTTCCATACTACTGGCTTAGGTTCAAACCTATGGGGTCACACTCAAAAGAAATTTTTGACTGATCATATGACCGATCAATGATTAAGAATCATCAAAAGTTGTAATAAATTAATTCACTAATTATTAGTAAATTATGAGAGGATTGATTAGTAATTAAATTGCTAATTAATTCAATTTGATTGAATATTAAGGTTTGGATCGAATCTAATTGAATTGGATTCAATTTGGTTTGACCCGATTAGGTTATGAGATGACCTAATCGCTAAGGGTTTAATGGTCAAAGCTTGATTAATTTTTGATTTGATTAGAATTTGATCAAAGCTATTTGCTACCTAATTAGATTGGGTTTAATGGTCCAACTAGATTTAACCTAATTTGGTTGGGTTAAGAATCTAATTGGATGAGAAAAACAATTCGAATTCGAATCCTTTGCACCTCCTTTATTTGCGCCTTCTTATTCTTCACATGAAAAATATTTTATATAATTTTTTTCTTATATCCAAAAGCTTTTTCTATATTTTCATTTTGAGTTCTTTTGAATTAAAAATTGATTGCTTTAAATTTGAATTCAAATTGATTTGAATTTGAATGAAAACCTAGAGTCCAAATTGAGTTGGACTCTCCTCTTCACGCCATCACATTTCTCCATGCATAAAGTGTTTTTGCATGAGATTTTTTCCACCATTCTATTGTTGGTTGACCTCTCTTTGAGTTCATAATATAAAAATAAAGTTTGATTCAAAATTTAATTCAAATTTAATTTAAATTGGTGATAAGGATCAATCAACACTTGAATTTGAACCGAAACTATCTTATTCTTATCCTTATCTTTCATGGGATGCCAATCTTAAAAAGGGATCAGTTTTGTGTGAGATTAGAAGTAATTTTTGGTGTAAGAAATTTAAGAGAGGGGACATAAAAGGTTAAGAGTGGGTTGGGCTTCCGTGCATGAGAAACAGAGGAAGTGTTCTTCCTCTCGGGCATGAGCTGTGGGTTCTAGGGTTTCATCTCTAGGATTTATGAGAAGAAAAATATAAGAGTGAGTCTTGTTCAATCTTTCACACCACCACCCTCTCGTAAAGCTTCTTCTTCTGATCCAGAGAAGTCCATGAGATCTAAAGAAAAGAGCTTGGATCAGCCATCCAGAGATTTCGACTCGAACTAGCACTCCCACGAAGGAAGATTTGATCAGAGCTTCAAGTGGACGATCTGTAGAGGTCGGACCACCTGTGTAGCTACTTAATATTAGTGAGAGCTTTATACCATACTTATCAGTAGTGAAGATCATCAACTCATGAAAAGGTGATGAGTTTTGAACTTTACCGACATAATCTAAAAATTAGATCAGATTTAGTGCATCGATGTGGTCGATGCAGTTTTTTATTTTATATCAAATTTTATATATAAATTTTTTATGTCATAGATCCTTAATAGTAGTTTAGATCTAATCTAAGATATATTTAAAAGATTAAAATATTTAATCTTTTATTATTTTATTATAAAATTTTAAAAATACATGCTTTGAACTACTCATTTTTTCTTCAGATGGTATCAGAGTAAGATTTCTTACGACATAAACTTTTTGCATATAATCTAATTTTAATTATTTAGACCAGATCTAAATAGTTAATTTTGAATCTGAGTAGTATAGTAATTTGATTGGATAGATCCTCATAGCTATCCGATCATAGGAGAAATCAGGATTTCATTATCCTATTTATCCACTCGATGGGATCTCCTATGGCGTGTAGGAATGCTACACAGTCTTTTTCATGATGATGAAAAATAAAAAAAAATTTAAAATTTTATTTTAGATCTAAAATAATGTATATTAGATCTAAAATTAGAGTCTTGATCATTAGATGATTGATTATAAAAATATTTTATAAAATTAAAAATTATTTTCAAACACCGAACCCGAATCCATATCAGTCCAAAACTTAATTAAGAATTAAGTGATCTAGATTTGAGAATCAAAGATCTAAGGCATTAATTTCATAACTCTTAGGTTAATGGGTTAGTTCGAGTCAAGTCCATTTAACTGGGTTAGATCTAGGGTTAAAAATTATTGATAATGGATCATATTAGTAATTGATCAAATCTAATTAAAAATTAATTTTGATTGTGTCAATTTCTTCTCTTGATCCATTTCAATAGATGTAGTTGGTCAAGTCCATATCTTTGACTAGACCAATATGGACTTTGATCATAGCTCTGTGGTCGAATCCAAGTCTATAAGTTGATTAAATTGAAAATGACTAATCAGTTGGTGTCTAAGATAAGTATGGCAGCTTTGATCAGTGGTCATTAATTGAGAGTTACTTGCATAGATTGAGTCTATATCGAGTTAATGGCATATCCCTCCCATCGATCTCACTTACCTGACCAACATGGTGAATCATATTTTGATTATATCACTTAATGATTGGAGTTGACCCATGCTAACTAGAAAATCAGTGTGACTAATTTAGGTGCCCCTAGTTTGACTTATCTTGAGTCCTCTTCATGACTTGGTCAAGTCAGTGAGAGGATTTATGACTGATTGGCTGGACCAATTTTTATCTAATCTTCTTTAATCTAACTTGGTAAAGTCAGTAGGAGGATTAAGATTAACTGGCCAAGTCTTTTCTTATCTCTTAATTTAACTAATTAAATCCTCTAAAATTGTTAGGTCCCTAAAAATTAAATAGTTATGGTGATAACTAGATCATAGCCTCCCATTAAGTTGGGTGATAATAAGTCCAACAATTTAGATGATCATTAAAGGTGCCACACGTCTGGTGCTCATCTGACTATCAAAATTATCATTTATAATATATTATTTTAGTTCTACCTTTCTGATGATGGTCAGGTTGGTCGAGTCACACTCAGATCTGATCACTCATTTATTAGATACACTAAATTCTGACATGTTAATGATTGGATCTAACCAAAACTTTTAGTGGAGGCGCCACACGCCTGCTGAAGAGGTGTCTGGGGCAAAATTGAATACTAAAAATTGTTTGGTGAAATAATTTGTTAAGAACCTACCCATGGGTACACAAAGATTGGCTGAGCCACACTCAGGCCAATGTGCAGTCCATGTGGATTCTAGCACCCACTAAAGTATTAGTGTAATTCCTCGAATTGAAGGTAGAAGCTATCAATTCGAATAAAATAGTGGAAGAATCTTTAGACTAAAATCTATGTCTTTAGGCTTAATCAATTCATATACTAATTAGATTTTGATTTTTTTTTTTACAGTTATGACCACCACCTTATTGCTCCGATCACTATTACATAGTGATAAATTGATGGGATCAAATTTTGATAGCTGGTATCGAAAGCTCAAAATTATCCTGGAGCACGAACAGATCTTGTATGTGTTAACTGATCCGGCACTCGAGGAGCCAGCTTCAAATGCACGTACCTCAATCAAAGATACTTATCAAAAGTGGCTCAATGATTGGACTACGGTTTGTTGTATTATGCTAGTGGCGATGAATGATGAGTTTAGCCATCATTTCGAGAATGCTCAGCCACATGATATATTGCAAATGTTGAACAAGTCTTTTGGCACACCCGATGATATTGAGAGGTACAAGACTA
Source organism: Elaeis guineensis (assembly GCF_000442705.2). NCBI lineage: Eukaryota > Viridiplantae > Streptophyta > Magnoliopsida > Arecales > Arecaceae > Elaeis > Elaeis guineensis. The sequence goes on from NC_026002.2 coordinate 84,368,684, forward strand.
GTTGTGCCATCTTCAACGCTCGAATGAGGGAAGGAGCATCAGTCACTGATCAGGTATTGTACATGATCGAGATGGTTGAGTGCCTAAGCAAGCTCAGCTTTCCCCTGCATGAGCAATTGGAAAAAGATGCTATTCTGAACTCTCTACCCAAGTCTTTCCTCCCTTTTCTTACTCATTTTTGAATAACAAAGCCTGCAGTTAACTACCATGGTTTTTTAGGGTTGCTGCAAAACTTTAAGAAAGATCACTAACTCCAAAAAGAGTCCGTGAATGTTGTGGGAGGGTCTTCTTCTGGATGTCAACCCTTTAAGAAAGGAAAGAAGAACAAGAAAAATAAGAAAAGGGTGCAAAGTAATGGGGCATCCAAGCCCAGTCAGACCAAGAAACCCAAGGCCGACTAGAGTCAGATGGAATGCTTCTACTGCAAGAAGCAAGGGTACTGAAAAAAAAATTATCCTCAATATATTGCCTCTCTAGATCCGAACAGGTCAAGAAAGAAGCAAGTTATTGTTGGACAAAGTAATTATATGATAACACCTTATAATTTCTTAATTTGTGATTCTACTATCTGGATATTAGATACCGAAAGCCTTTTTAATATTTGTAATTTGTTGTAGGGTCTGTAAGTCAGTAGGAGATTTGAAGAAGGCAAAAGGTTCCTTAATGTTGGAGATGGAAGATCAGTTCCAGTTCAAGCGTTAGAGACTATTAAGCTTGTATTCAAGTCTAATATAATTGTTCTAAGTGAATGTCACTTTTGTCTTTTTTTTATTGAATATTATTTCTATAGACCTTTTGGCCATGTACGGTTATGAAATTTCAATAAAAAAAAATAATTTTAATATCATTATGCATGGTGTTAATGTGATGAATGGACAGCTGAACAATGGTATTTACATATTGTCACAATCTGTTAGTGTAATATACACGTCCAACAAATGTCCTAGAATTAGTGATGTCTCCGATATCTACCTTTGGCATTGTAGGTTAGGTCATGTTAACAAGAACAGAATAAACAAGTTGACACAAGAGAAAATCTTCGAAGTCAGTGATTGTGAATTACTCCCAACCTGTGAGTCCTATCTTTTTGAAAAAATGACCAAATCAACTTTTATTGAAAAAAGAGAATGAGCTAATGAAGTTCTAGATCTGATACATACTGATGTATGTGGATCAATGAACATTAGTGCCAGAGATAGATATTATTATTTTATTATATTTACAGATGATCTATCGAGATATGGGCACGTCTACTTAATGACACATAAGTCAGAATCATTTGAAATATTCAAATGATTCTGTAATGAAGTAGAGAAATAAACTGAAAAGAGTATTAAAACTCTTCAATCTGATCGAGGAGGAGAATACCTCTTTAGTGAGTTTCTGACATACTTAGAAGAGAATAGAATTCTCTCATAATGAATTCCTCCTAGAACACCACAGTATAATGGTATATCAGAAAGGAGGAATCGAACCCTGTTAGATATGGTTCGGTCCATGATGGGCTTTGTAAGTCTGTCGATTTTTTTTTAGAGATACGTACTCGAGTCGGCTTGTTATATTTTAAATAAAATTTTGAGTAAGTCTGTAAGTAAAACACCATATGATATGTGGATAGGGCATAAGCCAGTACTCTCTCACCTTAGAATTTGGAGTGTCTGGCTTATGTCAAATGTTTGAAAACTGACAAGCTTGAACCTAGGTCTGACAAATGTCTATTTTGTGAAGAAATTTAGTGCAGGTGTAAAATGATAATTTTAAAACTTTTTTAAAATCATGATTTTACAGCAAAAAAATATTAATTAATCTAATTAATTAAAATGAATTTACCCTACACTAGGATCTAAATATGATATATAGCATGCATCCATTTAAATTTAAAATTTAAATTTGAACAATAAACACTTTATTGTAATGTATTCAGAACACAATACCTTTGTGCGGGTAGTAGATCACCGCAATCTGATCACCGTCGGGAGAGTCTGATCATCACGATATAGCCACACAGTGTGTCTGGCCTCTGTGGATCATCCACATGAAGCTTTCGGTCTGATCGACTCCTCACGAGTGCTAGCTCGTTGTAGAGCCCTTTTGATAGCCGATGCTGATTGAACTCCTTCGATCGATGTCTGTCGATTCTTCAGACACTCCGGATCATCAACAGACATGCTTGAGAGGATGTTGAAGATCTCTCTGAGATTTTGTGGGCTCACAACACTCGTAGCTCACTTTCTCACTTCCTGAACCCCAGGCTAAAATTCTAGAGAACTCATCGAAAACCTTGCACCCACTTTTCTTTCTTTTTCTCTTGGAAGGATATGGACTTCCTTCTCATTCACAAGACTTCTCACGCCTCAAAATTTTTTTCCAAAAATCTTCTTCTTACACGCCCCACTCTTCTCCTCCCTTTATAACAACGTCAAACGTCTTATCCAAAAAAAAGGATAAAGATGAATTATTGCACATTTGAATTCAAATCAAATTTTGAATTCAAATGGACACCAACTCATCCCTTATCCACTAAAGGCATGAGGCATGGCTTAAATTGTGCATGGAGTGATTTCATGAGAAACCTTTTCTCATGTAATAAATGGGGAATAAAAAAAAGGATAAGGCAAAAAGATTGATTGCCCATTCAAATTCAAACTTTATTTTGAATTTGAATAGCCAACCAATCATCCTTATCCATTCATATGGCACATTAAAGTGGGGCATGGAGAGGGCTTGGCATGAGGAAAAAAATTCATGAGAAGTTCTTTCTCATGAATTCAAATGGGTGCAATGGAAGTGAGGTGGCGCATGGAGATTGGGTCAAGATGGTTTAATTATTTAAACCAACCTAATTGAACCAAATAAGTTAGGTCCAATTAGACTAATTTAAACCTAACTTAATTAGACTTAATTAGGCTCAATAAAATCCTAATCAAATCAGGAATTGACTAAGTCCAACCCCTGATCAAATCAAGGACCAAACTATCTTGACGATTAGGTCAACTCTTAACCTAATCGGGTCAAACCCAACTAAATCCAATTCAATTGAACTTGATCCAAAAATAATTACTCAATCAAATTGAGTTAATTAGTGATCAAATCACAAATTAAACCTCTCATAAATATTGAATCCAAATCCGATGGGCAATCGGGCATCAGAATTCATCGATATGTAACCCTGATCGAAAAGTCCCAACCAGTGGGACTCTTGACCCCGGTACCCATAATGTGTGGAACTCATGATCAGAGAATCCTGATTCTCGATCACTAAGCTCCAAACATGTAGGATTCTACATCAGCCATCAGATCAGATAGGAACCTCTAATGTGTGTGACCCCGCAGGTTCGAACCTAAGCCGGTAGCACAGGAACCAATTTCTGTACTAATCGAAGTGACCATCTAGCAATGGTACCTGATGTTTGGATAGATCGAAGAGTCACAATCGCAACACTCAGAACCTACATCAATATGGTTACTATATAATTCATCCTTTTGACCCCTATGTTTAGGATGACTCAGGGTTAAACTATCAACCCTGATCAGATCATCCGAATCGTGCTCAACTCAAACAGTCCTGTGACTCCTCACAAGGACTACCCTGGCTAAGGTTTTGCTAAATTGAAACATAACTGTACACAGCTCCTAAACTGGAGTGGTCCATCCCATCTTGACACACACACCGACAAGTCAAGTACTTGACTACACCCAGCAGCCTTCCGTCACCGAATTAAAAATTCAGGTAGTCCAGTGCCTAAGTGCAGTGAGTTGCTTGCAAGTCATCGTGACGGTCTCAGGTCGGAGGGATATTTATACCCATATTCCATCGGAGCAAATCTTGACAGCAAAAATAGCTCCGGAGTCGGTCACATTCAGTGTAGATGTACCCTTACATCTCACCTGTATGCCATACCAGTGTCTCCACACTCATTGGTTAAGAGGACAACCAACCTATATGGCACACAACGACCTATGCTTGATAAATATTATCGTCCTTGGTAACAACGTATCATTTGATCGTGAACAGATTGAAAGACTAAACGACAAATCCTCCTTTGTCGAGTCTAAATAGTCCTAAGGACTTCACCACAACATAGGAGTTCATTAGAAGATGAAATATTTTATGATGAAAAATATCAAAATAATTTTTATTAATTCATAATTCATGTACAAATACAAAAATGAGCACAACCGTCAACAAGCTGACGATTGGCTTTGGGACACTATTCTAAATAATTTTCTACTTGGCCTAAAGCCAATCGTTGCAGTATCTAATACCCATCTTCGACTTGTAGTTGTCGAACTCCTTCACCGCAATGGCTTTAGTGAATGGGTCAGCCAGATTCTCCTTTCTGTCACTATGTGCTGCTTGGAACTTTTCCAGCAGATAGCCCCACCATTAAGGGTAAAAATAAATCCCGACATATTTTTGCTGTCATCGTGATCAGACTAAAAACTAGAGTCTGTAAACCCTATAAGTCTCAAATCCAATTCACCATAAATAAGCCACTGGTCCTTAGTATTTCTTAAATACTTCAGGATGATTTTAACAACCTTCCAGTGATTCTCTCCTGGATCAGATTGGTATCTACTCACTACCGCTAGTGAGTATGCCACATCTGGTCGTGTACATGTCACGGCATACATGATAGATCCCACTATCGAAGCATATGGAATCCTACCCATACGCTCTCTCTCTTGAGGTGTTGTCGGACAATCCCTCTTTGAGAGAAAAATTTCATGGCCTATCGGAAGATAGCCTTTCTTGGAATTCTCCATGCTGAACCTCTTCAGCATAGTATCAATGTACGTGGATTGAGATAAACCAAGCAACCTTTTAGATCTATCCCTATAGATCCTCATCCCTAGGATGTAGGAAGCTTCTCCCAGATCCTTCATTGAGAACTGTGACGACAGCCAAATCTTTATTCCCTGTAATGCAAGGACATCATTTTCGATTAAGAGAATGTCATCCACATACAATACAAGAAATACTACTACTGGACCATTAGCCCACTTATAAATGCATGACTCTTCTCCATTCTTAACGAAGCTATACGTCTTGATCGTCTTAACAAAACGTATGTTCCAACTCTGTGATGCCTGCTTAAGTCTATAAATGGACCTCTGTAGCCTGCACACCTTAGACTCATCTGTGGATGTGAATCCTTTAGGTTGTATCATATACACCTCTTCATCCAGCTCTCCATTTAGGAAAGCTGTCTTCACATCCATCTACAAGATTTCATAGTCCAGATGGGCACATATCACAAGCATAATCCGAATGGATTTAAGCATTGCCACAGGAGAAAATGTCTCGTCATAGTCTATACCATAATGTTGACGATATCCCTTGGCAACTAGATGGACTTTATAGGTTTCCACCTTTCCATCTGCACCTCTCTTCCTCTTGAAGACCCACTTACACCCTATGGGTTTTACTCCTTCGGGTGGGTCAACCAATGTCCACACATCATTGACCTTCATAGACTCCATTTTGAATTTCATGGCCTCCAGTCATTTCTCAGAGTCGGATCTCTGCATTGCATCCATGTAGGTGATCGAATCCTCATCATTTTCATCAAGTTCGATAGGATCGCCGTCCCGGACCAAGAAACCATAGTATCTGTCCAGTTAACGTGGTACTCTACCAGATCACTTTAAGGATGCTTGAACAATGGGCTCTAGATCTGATCTAACCAAATTCGGTTCAGGTTCAGCAACTTGTATCAGTTTTTTCACCTGTCGAACTTCGTCAAGTTCGATCTTAGAGGCAACAGTCCCTTCACCAAGGAACTCCTTTTCCAAAATGATTGCTTTAAGGCTGACAAACACTTTTTGCTCATTAGCTAGGTAGAAGTAATACCCTTTGGTCTCTTTTGGGTACCCTATAAAATTACACTTGTCAGACCTAGGTCCAAGCTTGTCCATAATTAAATGTTTAACATAAGCCGGACACCCCCAAACCCTAAGGTGCGAGAGTACTGGCTTACGTCCTATCCATATCTTATATGGTGTTTTGGTTACAGACTTACTCAGAACTCTATTTAGAAGGTAACAAGCCGATTCGAGCACATATCCCCAGAGGGAGATCGGCAGACCAGCAAACCCCATCATGGATCAAACCATATCCAACAAGGTTCGATTTCTCCTTTCAGATACACCATTATGTTGTGGTGTTCCAGGAGGAGTCTACTGAGAGAGAATCTCATTCTCCCCAAGATATGTCAGAAAATCATTGGAAAAGTATTCACCTCCTCGATCAAATCGAAGAGTTTTAATACACTTTCCAGTTTGTTTTTCTATCTCATTTCAGAATAGTTTGAACATTTCAAATGACTCCGATTTATGCTTCATTAAATAGACATACCCATACCTCGATAGGTCATCTGTGAAGATTATGAAGTAGAAATATCTACCTCTTGCACTTGAGCTCATGGGTCCACATACATCAGAATGTACCAAATCCAAGAGTTCACTGGCTCGCTCACCTTTTCTAGTAAAAGGTGATTTGGTCATTTTACCAAGAAGATAGGACTCACAGGTTGGAAGTGATTCACAATCACCTACTTCAAGAATTCTTTCTTGAGCCAACCTGTTTATCCTGTTCTTATTGATATGACCTAGCGTATAGTGCCAAAGGTAGACTTCTGACACATTATCTATTCTAGGATATTTACCGAAGGTTTGAACCTCATTAACAGGTTGTGATAGAAAGTAAATTTCATTATTAAATTATCCAACAAACATTGTAACACCATTCAAAATGATATTGCAAATATTTCTTTTTATTAAAAATTGATAACCGTTCATGGCCAAAAGGCCTACAAAAATAATACTTAATAAAAAGCTTGGACAATAGTGACGTTCACTCAGAATTATATTTCGAGAATTGATTACAAGGTTCATGATTCCTAATGCTAGAACTGGAACTTTGCTTCCATCTCCAACGTTCAGGAATCTATCACCTTCATCAAATCTCCTACTGACCTGTAGACCCTGCATCGAATTGCAAATATGATAAGGGCTTCCGGTATCCAATACCCAGGCAGTAGATCACAAATAAAAAAGTTACAAGGTGTTATCATATAAGTACCTTGCTTTTTCTTCGGCCTATTCGGGTCCAGGGAGGCAATGTATAGAGGACAGTTCCTCTTTCAGTGCCTCTATTTTTTGCAAAAGAAGCACTCCGCCTGGCTCTGGTCAGGCTTGCATTTCTTGGTCTGACCCTGTGCAGACATCCCAGCATGCAGCTGCACCTTCTTATTCTTCTTCTTCTTGTTCTTCTTCTTCCCTTTCTTAAAAGGTCGACGACCAGAAGAAGACCCTCCCACAACATTCACCGACTCCTTAAGGAGCTGGTGATCCTTCTCAAAGTTCTGCAGCAACCCTAACAAGCCATGGTAGTTCACTGCAGGCTTTGTCATCCGAAAATGAGTAAGGAAGGGGAGGAAGGACTTGGGCAATGAATTAAGGATCGCATCCTTACCGAGCTGCTCGTGCAGGGAAAAGCCCAGTTTACTTAGGCGCTCAATCATTTCGATCATATACAGTACATGATCAGTGACTGAGGCTCCATCCCTCATCCGACCATTGAAAATGGCACAACTAGTTTTGTGCCTTTCAACGTTGTCAGGCGTGCCAAAGGAGTCGTTCAACATTTGAAGCATCTCCTGTGGCTAGGCATTCTCGAACCTGCGGCTGAACTCATCATTCATTGCTGCCAACATAATGCACCGAACAGTGGTGCGGTCGTTGAACCACTTCTGATAAGTATCTCGGACCGTCCCTCTAATGTTCAGGGCTGGCTCCTCAGGTGTCAGATCTGTTACTACATAAAGGATCTGCTCATGCTCAAGGATAATTTTTAATTTTTGATATCAGCTATCGAAATTAGGTCCCATGAGCTTGTCATTATCTAATAATGACTGGAAGGATAGGGTAGTGGCCATAGCTGCATAAAGGAAAATCAGACCTCTATTAGTACATAAATTATAAATACTAAAGACTTGGACTTTAGTCTAAAATTTCTCTCAGTATTTTTACGAACTGGTAGCCTCAACCTCCAATTCGAGAAATTACTTTAATTCCTTAGTGGGTACTAGAATCTACACAGACTACACACGAGCCCAACTTTGGTTGGTCAACACATATGCATCTATAGGTAGGTTCATAACCAGTTGTTTCTCTAAACAACTTCTAGTAATTGATTTTGCTCCAAAACCTAATCAGTAGGCTTTGACCTCCACTGAAAAGATCTGGTTAGGTCCAACCATTAACATGATTTGATTTGGTGAATCGGACCAATAAATGATCAGGTCCGACTTTGGCCGGCCAACCTGATCACCATCAGAAAGACTCAAACCAAATTATCATATTATGAATGATAATTCCATTAGTCAATAAGCACCAGACCTTTGGGCCTCCAATGATTATTAAACTAATGGACTCATTATCACTCACTTAATGGGAGGCTATGACTTAGTTATCAATATAACTTAATCATTTTTAGGGACCTAATATTTTTTTTTTGAAGATTTTATTAAAGGATAGATGAGAAGAAAATATCCAGTCAATTTCAATCCTCCCACTGACTTCACCAAGTCAGATTAAAAAAGATTTAATTAAAGCTGGCATTAGGAGCACCTAAATCAGTCAAACTGATTTATCTAATGACATCGGTGAGCCCTAATCACCAAGTGATCTAATCAAAATCTAATTCACCAGGTTGGCCAGGTAAGTGAGATCAGTGGTGGGGATAAGCCATTAACTCGTCAGAGATCAAATCACTGCGAGTAGCTCTCGCTTAAAAATCACTGGTCAAACTGCCAAACTTACCTTAGACACCAACCGATTCATTAGTTTTAATTTGATCAACTTAGTAAATAGGGTTCCACCGTGTAGCCATGAATTAAATCCATCTTGGTCTAGTTAAAGACATGGACCCATTCAACTACAACTATTGGAGTTGAGTCTAGAGTATCCTTGATCTAATCTAATTCAACTTTTGATTAGATTTGACCAATTACTCTAATTTAGTCCATTTCTTTAAGCTAACCTTAGGTCTAACCCAATTATGGACCTAATCCATCGAACCCATGGACCCACAAGTTTATGCAATTGTCTTAGGTCTTAATTCACAATTCTAGACCTACTAGACAACACTTAATTCTTTTAATTAAGTATTTGGGCTGATGGATCAGGGTTTGGCATTTCAAAAATAATTTTCAAATTTGAAAGGTTTTATTTTTTATTCACCAAATATGTTGACTCATTTCACAAATAGATCAGCACATTTCATAAATAGCAATCCTATTGCTAATTACATAACAAAAAATAACTCAATCAAAATAAATCATGAATATTCCTTTAGATCTAATCTAACACATTCATGATAAATTTTATAATTGAACATTTATAATTAATTCTTTTCGCTGCTTCATCTGCATGGGATATAATTGCAGCGGCACCCCTACCGCCATAGGAGACCCCATCGAATGGGAGGAGAGGGCCTTTAAACCCTACTTTTCTCCTATGACCGGACGGCCATGGCAACCAACCCAATTCGATTACTTGCTACTTGGATCAAGTATATCTAAATATATCAATTTTAAAATTTAAATTTCAAATTTCAAATTTTAAATTTTGAATTTCAAATTTCAAACAAATTTCAAATTTTAAATTTTTGAATTTCAAATTTTGAATTTCAAATTTTGAATTTTAAATTTTGAATTTTAAATTTAAAATTTCAACCAAATTTCAAAATTTGAATTTTAAATTTTTTAATTTTGAATTTCAAATTTCAAATTTTAAAATTCAAAATTCAATTTTTGAATTTCAAATTTTTGAATTTTGAATTTCGAACAACTTTCAAAATTCAAATTTCAAATTTTTGAGTTTTAAATTTTAAATTTAAACTTTTAGATTACAACTTAATCTACGCATGCAAATATATATATCATATCTAAAATCCCACTCTGATACCATTTATGGGGAAATTCAGTGCAGGGGTAAAATGGTAATTTTAAATTTTTTTCAAAATCAAGATTTTATAGTGGAAAAATATTAATTAATCTAATTAATTAATATAAATTTATCCTACACTAGAATCTAAATATGATATATAGCATACATGCATTTAAATTTGAAATTCGAATTTAAACAATAAATACTTTATTGTAATGTATTCAGAACACAATACCTTTGTGCGGATAGTAGATCACCGTAATCTGATCACCATCGAAAGAGTCTGATCATCACGATGCAGCCATACAGCGTATCTGGCCTCTGTGGATCGTCCACATAAAACTCTCGATCTGATCGACTCCTCATGAGTGCTAGCTCGTTGTAGAGTCCTTTTGACGGTCGATGCTGATCAAACTCCTTCAATCGATGTCTGTCGATTCTTCAGATGTTCTAAATCATCAACAGATGTGCTTGAGAGGATGTTGAAGATCTCTCTAAGATTTTATGGGCTCACGACACTTGTAGCTCACTTTCTCACTTTTTGAACCCCAGGCTAAAACTCTAGGGAACTCATCGAAAACCTTGCATGCACTTTTCTTTCTTTTCTTTCTTTTTCTCTTGGAAAGATATGGACTTCCTTCTCACGCACAAGACTTCTCACACCCCAAAATTTTTTTTCAAAAATTTTCTTCTTCTTACACGCCCCACTCTTCTCCTCCTTTTATAACAACGTCAAACGTCTTATCCAAAAGAAAGGATAAAGATGAGTAATTGCACATTTGAATTCAAATCAAATTTTTAATTCAAATAGACACCAACTCATCACTTATCCACTAAAGACGTGAGGCATGGCTTAAATTATGCATGGAGTGATTTCATGAGAAACTTTTTTTCATGTAATAAATGGGGCGTAAAAAAAGGGATAAGGCGCAAAGATTGATTACCCATTCAAATTCAAACTTTATTTTGAATTTGAATGGCCAACCAATCATCCTTATCCATTCATATGGCACATTAAAGTGGGGCATGGAGAGGGCTTGGCATCAAGAAAAAATTCATGAGAAGTTCCTTCTCATGAATTCAAATGGGTGCAATGGAAGTGAGGTGGCGCATGGAGATTGGGTCAAGGTGGTTTAATTATTTAAACCAACCTAATTGAACCAAATAAGTTAGGTCCAATTAGACTAATTTAAATCCAACTTAATTAGTCTTAATTAGGCTCAATAAAATCTTAATCAAATCAGGAATTGACTAAGCCCAACCCCTGATCAAATCAGGGACCAAACCATCTTGACGATTAGGTCAACTCTTAACCTAATCGGGTCAAACCCAACTGAATCCAATTAAATTGGACTTGATCCAAAAATAATTACTCAATCAAATTGAGTTAATTAGCAATCAAATCACTAATTAAACCTCTCATAAATACTGAGTCTAAATTCGATGGGCAATCGGGCATCAGAATTCATCGATATGTAACCCTGATCAAAAAGTCCCAACCTGTGGGACTCTTGACCCCGGTACCCATAATGTGTGGAACTCATGATCAGAGAATCTTGATTCTCGATCACTGAGTCCCAAACATATAGGATTCTACATCAGCCATTAGATCAGATAGGAACCTCTAATGTGTGTGACCCCACAGGTTCGAACCTAAGCCGGTAGCACAGGAACCAATTTCTGTACTAATCGAAGTGACTATCTAGCAATGGTACCCGATGTTCGGATAGGTCGAAGAGTCACAATCACAACACTCAGAACCTACATGAATATGGTTACTGTATAATTCATCCTTTTGACCCCTGTGTTTAGGATGACTCAGGGTTAAACTGTCAACCCTGATCAGATCATCCGAATCGTGCTCAACTCAAACAGTCCTGTGACTCCTCACAAGGACTACCCTGGCCAAGGTTTTGCTAAACTGAAACATGACTGTACAAAGCTCCTAAACTGGAGTGGTCAATCCCATCTTGACACATGCACCGACAAGTCAAGTACTTGACTACACCCAGCAGCCTTTCGTCACTGAATTAAAAATTCAGGCAGTCCAATGCCTTAGTGCAGTGAGTTGCTTGCAAGTCATCATGGCGGTCTCAGATCGGAGGGATATTTATACCCATATTCCATCGGAGCAAATCTTGACAGTAGAAATAGCTCCGGAGTCGGTCACGTTCAGTGCAGATGTACCCTTACATCTCACCTGTATGCCATACCAGTGTCTCCACACTCATTGGTTAAGAGGACAACCAACCTATATGGCACACAATGACCTATGCTTGATAAACGTTGTCATCCTTGGTAACAACGTATCATTTGGTCATGAACAAATTGAAGGACTAAATGATAAATCCTCCTTTGTCGAGTCTAAATAGTCCTAAGGACTTCACCACAACATAGGAGTTCATTAGAAGATGAAACATTTTATGATGAAAAATACCAAAATAATTTTTATTAATTCATAATTTATGTATAAATATAAAAATGAGCACAACCGTCAACAGACTGACGATTGGCTTTGGGACACTATTCCCAACATATTTGTAGGGTATCCAAAAAAGATCAAGAGATATTACTTCTACCTTGCGATGAATAAAAGGTGTTCATCAGTAATAGGATAGTCTTTTTAGAAAAAGAGTTCCTTGGTGAAGGAACTAATGCCTCAAAGATTGAACTTGATGAAGTTCAATTGATAGAAGAACTGACACAATCTAGTAAACCCATAGAGTCAAACTTGATTAGATCAAATCCGAAACCTATTATAGAAATATCTTTAAGAAGATCTGATAGAGTACCATGTTAACAGGATAGATACTACAGTTTCTTAGTCTGAGATGGAGATCCAGTTGAACTCGATGAGAATAATGAGAATCTGATTACCTATATAGATGCGATGCAGAGGTCTGACTCTGATGAGTGGTTGAAAACTATAAAATCTGAAATGGAGTTCATAAAATCAACAATATATGGATATTGGTTGACCCACCTGAAGAGGTAAAATCCATAGGGTGTAAGTGGATCTTCAAAAGGAAGAGGGGCACAGACGGAAAGGTGGAGACCTATAAAGCCCATCTAGTTGTCAAAGGTTACCATCAGCATTATGGTATTGACTATGACGAGATGTTTTCTCTTGTGGCAATGCTCAAGTCTATTCGGATTATGCTTGCGATAGCAGTACATCTGGATTATAAAATCTGACAAATGGATATGAAAACAGTCTTCCTAAATAGAGAGCTAGAAGAAGAGGTGTATATGATACAACCTAAAGGTTTCATATCCATAGATGAGTCTAAAGTGTGCAAGTTTCAAAGGTCCATCTATGGACTTAAGCAGCCATCTCGGAGTTAGAACATGCATTTTAATAAAGTGATCAGAACGTATGGCTTCATTAGGAATGAAAAAAAATCCTGTATATACAAATGGGTTAATAACTCTATGGTAGTAATTCTTATTTTGTATGTCGATGACATTCTCTTAATCATAAATGACATCCCTGCATTATAGAGAATAAAAGTTTGGTTGTCATCACAGTTTTCCATGAAAGACTTGAGAGAAGCATCCTTCATCCTTAGGATGAAGATCTATAGAGATAGATATAAAAAATTATTTGTATTATTTCAGTCGACGTACATTGATACTATGCTGAAAAAGATCAGCATAAAAAATTTCAAGAAAGGCTATCTTTCGATAGGCCAAAGAATTTCTCTCTCGAAGAGTGATTATCTGACAACTCCTCAAGAAAAAGAGTGTATGAGTAAAATTTTATATGCTTCGATAGTAGGATCTATTATGTACGTCATGATATATACATGACCAGATATGGCATACTCATTAGGAGTAGTGAGCAGATATCAGTCCGATCCAGGTGAGAATCACTAGAAGATCGTAAAGACCATCCTTAAATATTTAAAAAATACTAAGGATCAGTGGCTTATCTATGGAGAATCCAACTTAAAACTTGTAGGATTTACAGACTCCAGTTTCAATTGGATCATGATGATAGTAAGTGCATGTCAGGATATATTTATACCCTAAACGATCGAGCAATCTATTGGAAAAATTTCAAGCAGCACACTGTGGCCGACTCTACTTGTGAGGCGGAATATATCGCGGGCATCCGATGCTGCGAAGGAAGCTGTGTGGTTACGAAAGTTCATCAACGAGCTCGAAGTGGCACCCTCCCTTGATGGCCCCATCTTGTTGTACTGCAACAGTACTGGATATCACAAAAAAAAAATTACTGATATTTCATAATTAGATTTGGCCAAAAGGCCTACAGAAATAATATTCAAAAAAAAATTAGGATAGTAATGACACTCATCAAGAACAATATACTGAGACTTGAATACAAGCTTAATGATTCTTAAAGCTAGAAGTGAAACTGATCTTCCATGTCTAACAATCAGAAATTTCTTACCTTCTCCAAATCTCCTACTGACCTGAAGACCTTGCAACGAATTGCAAATATGAATAGGGCTTTCGATATCTAATGCCCAGCTCATTGTATCAATAAGAGAGAAGCTACAAGGTGTTATCACATAAGTACCTTATCCAGTAATCGATTGCTACTTTTTTTTTGGCCTGTTTGGGTCAAGAAAAGCTTTATACTGAGGACAGTTCTTCTTTCAGTTGTTGGGAATTATATCCCAAAGCTAATTGTCAGCCTTTTGATGGTTGTGCTTATCATTATAATTGTATATGAGTTATTAAATTAATAAATATTATTTAATTTTTGTCATCATTGTGTAGATCTCATTTTGAACTCCTGTTATGTGATGAAGTCTTTAGGACTATTTAATTTGATATAGGAGGATATATCATTTGGTCCTTAAATCTTAAGTTCATGATCAAATGATATATTATTATTAGGATGATAGCTATATCAAGTGTAGATCGTTGTATGCCATGTACATTGGTTGTCTCTTAACTAAGGAGTATGGAGACACTGGCATGGCATGCAAGTGAGACATAGGAGTACATCTCACTGAACGTGATCAACTGCTGAGAACTCTGTTATCAAGAGTAGCTCGTGAAGGATATGGGTATAAGTATTTCTCCAACCTGAGATCACCATAGTGACTTGTAAGCAACTCACTATGCTTTGGTGCTGGACTACCTAAATTTTTAATTCAGTGATGAAAGATTTCTGGACATAGTCAAGTACTTACGAAGTCGGTGTGTGAGTCAAGATGGAATTGACCCCTCCGAATAAGTAGGAGTTAATGTATCAGTGTATTTTAATTCAATAAAACTTTGATCAGGATAATCCATGTGATAGATTTTGAAAATTGAAATACATTATGGATGACCATATCAGGGTTGGCAGTTAAACCCTAAGTCACCTTGAGCATTTGGGTCAAAGGAATGAATGACACGATAACCATATGCCAACAGGTTCTTAAATGATGCTTTACAATCTTTTGACCTATCCGGACGTCGGGTATCATTGCTAGATGGTCACTTTGATTGGTATAGAAAGATTATTTTCATACTATCAATTTAGGTTTGAACCTATGGGGTCATACTCAAAAAAAGTTTCTGACAGATCATATGGCTGATCAACGATTAAGAATCATTCTAGGATAAAACAGTCAATTCGATTGATGATTAACCCTATGCAAAAGTTGTAATAAATCAATTCACTAATTATTGATGCATTATGAGAGGATTGATTAGTAATTAGATTGCTAATTAATTCAATTTGATGGAACATTGAGGTTTGGATCGATTCTAATTGAATTGGATTCAATTTGATTTGATCCGATTAGATTATGAGATGACCTAATCGCTAAGGGTGTTCGATCCCTGATATGATCAGAATTTGAGCTCAATTAATTTTTGATTTGATTAAAATTTGATCAAAACTATTTGCTACCTAATTAAATTAGGTGTAATGATCCAATTGGGTTTAACCTAATTTAGTTGGGTTAAGAATCTAATTAGATGAGAAAAATAATTCGAATTCGAATCCCTTGCACCTCCTTTATCTGTACCCTCTTATTCTTCACATGAAAAATATTTTACATGATTTTTTCTTATACCTAGAAGTCTTTCTCACATCTTCATTTGAGTTCTTTTAAATTAAAAATTGGTTGGTTTAAATTTGAGTTCAAATTGGTTTGAATTTGAATGAAAACTTAGAGTCCAAATTGAGTTGGACTCTCCTCTTCATGCCACCACATTTCTCCATGCATAAAGTATTTTTGCATGAGATTTTTTATACTATTTTGATGTTAGTCGACTCCTCTCTAAGTTCATAAGATAAGAATAAAGTTTGGTTCAAAATTTAATTCAAAATTGATTTGAATTGGTGATAAGGATCAACCAACACTTGAATTTGAACCGAAACTACCTTATTCTTATCCTTATCTTCCATGAGACGCCAATCTTAAAAGAGGATCAATTTTATGCGAGATTAAAAGTGATTTTTGGTGTGAGAAACCTGAGAGAGGGGACATAAAAAGTTGAGAGTGGGTTGGACTTCCGTGTGTGAGAAACAAAGGAAGTGTTCTTCCTCTCGAGCATGAGCTGTGGGTTCTAGGGTTTCATCTCTAGGCTTTGTGAGAAGAAAAATACAAGAGTAGGTCTTGTCCAATCTTTCACACCACTACCTCCTCGTAAAGCTTCATCTTCTGATCTAAAAGAATTTAGAAGATCCAAAGAAAAGAGCTTGGATCAGCCATCCAGAGCTTTCGACGCGAGCTAGCACTCCTGCGAAGGAAGATATGATCAAAGCTTCAAGTAGACGATCTATAGAGGTCGGACAATCTGTGCGGCCGCTCGGCATCAGCGAGAGCTTTATACCATACTTACCAATAGTGGAGATCATCAACTCACAAAAAGATGATGAGTTTTGAACTCTCCGACATAATCTAAAAGTTAGATCAGATTCAGGGTATCGATGTGATCGATGTAGTTTTCAATTTTATATCATATTTTATACATAAATTTATCATATCATAGTATTGAGAATAGTATCTCAAAGCCAATCATCAGTCTGTTGATGGTTGTACTCTTTCTTATATTAGTATATGAACTATAAATTAATAAAAGTTATTTTAGCATTTTTTATCACAAATTATTTCATCTTCTAATGAACTCCTGTGTTGTGGTGAAGTCCATAGGACTATTTAGACTCAACAAAGGAAGATTTATCGTTTAGTCCTTAAACCTGTTCATGATCAAATGATACGTTGTTACCAAGGACAACAACGTTTATCAAGCATAGGTCATTGTCTACCATATGGGTTGGTTGTCCTCTTAACCAAGGAGTGTGGAGATACTGGTATGGCATACAGATGAGATGTAAGAGTACATCTGCACTGAATGTGACCGACTCTGGAGCTTTTTCTGCTGTCAAAATTTACTCCGATGGGATATGGGTATAACTGTCCCTCCGACCTGAGACTACCACAGTGACTTGCAAGCAACTCACTGCACTTAGGCACTAGACTACTTGAATTTCTAATTCAGTGATGGAAGGCTACTGGGTGTAGTCAAGTACTTGACTTATCGGTGCGTGTGTCAAGATGGGATTGACCATTCCAGTTCAGGAGCTGTGTACAGTCGTGTTTCAATTTAGCAAAACCTTAGCCAGGGTAGTCCTAATGAGGAGTCACAGGACTATTTGAGTTGAGCATGATTCGGATGATCTGATCAGGGTTGACAGTTTAACCCTGAGTCATCCTATACACAGGGGTCAAAAGGGATGAATTATACAGTAACCATATTCGCATAGGTTCTGAACTTGCGATTGTGACTATTCGACCTATCCGGACATCGGGTACCATTGCTAGATGGTCACTTCGATTAGTACAGAAATTAGTTTCTGTGCTATCGGCTTAGGTTCGAACCTGCGGGGTCACACACATTAGAGGTTCCTATCTGATCTGATGGTTGGTGAAGAGTCCCACTGGACTGGGACTCTTCGACCAAGAGTCCTAATACTTGGGGACTCTGAGTGGGACTTGGACTCTTCGACCAATAGTCCTAATACTTGGAGACTCTGAGTCCTACGTATCTGAGATTCTATGATCGAGAATCAAGATTTTTTGATCATGAGTTTCACACATTTTGGGTACCCAGGTCAAGAGTCTCACTGATTTGGGACTCTTCGATCAATGTTTCATATCGATGGACTTTGATGTCCGATTGTCTATCAGATTTGGACTCAGTATTTATGAGAAGCTTAATTAGTGATTTGATCACTAATTAACTCAATTTGATTGAGTAATTATTTTTGAATCAAGTCCAATTGAATTGGATTCATTTGGTTTTGACCCGATTAGGTTAAGAGTTGACCTAATCGCCAAGGTAGTTTGGTCCCTGATCTGATCAAGGGTTGGGCTTAGTTAATTCTTGATCTGATTAAGATTTTATTGAGCCTAATTAAGTCTAATTGTGTTGGGTTTAACTTAGTCTAATTGTGCCTAACCCATTTTGATAAGGTTGGTTCAATTAGGTTTGAAACCACCTTGACTTATCTCCATGCGCCACCTCACCTCATCCTACGCCCATTTGAATTCACGAGAAATGAGTTCTCGTAAATTTTCTCCCATGTAGAAGCCTTCCCACGCCCTCCTATGTGTGCCATTTTGAGTGGATAAAGATGGTTGGTTGGCCATTCAAATTCAAATGATGTTTGAATTTGAATGGGCAACTAATCTTATGCGCCACCTTATCCACTTATGCACCCCATTCACTACACGAGAAAAGGTTTATCGTGTAAACTCTCCATGCACAAATGAACCCACATCCCTTCTCTTCTCACACCTTGAGTGCATAAGGATAGGTTGGTTGGCATTTGAATTCAAATTCAATTTGAATTCAAGTGAGCAACCACCTGGCTTTATCCTCTCACATGGTGAAAACGCTGAGAAGACGCGGTCTTGCGCCATTTTAAAAGGAATGAGAAAGTGGGGTGTTGCCCAGCTATGCAACCCAAGAGGGGGGGTGAATTGGGTTTCTAAAAATTTTAGGCTTAATTAATTTCTTATGATGAATGAGAATAAAGACTTTAAATCAATATTAATTTCCTAAAGCACGAATGCAAGGATATAATAAAGAAATAAAGAGAAACAATAAAGCACACCACAAACACAAGGATTTATAGTGGTTCGGTGCCAATCTTGCACCTACATCCACTCTCCAAGCTCCTACTTGGGAATTTTAATCCACTATACTTGTATTCAACCTGAATACAATCCGTCGGAAACTCCGACACTAGCTATCACAAGCTAGTCTACTTGTTTCCCGGGTACAAGCTAACCCAAAACACTCCGATTTCAGGTTCGGATCAACCTTCTCTTGTTTTGAAAACCCTCCAAAAACAAGAATAATTACTCACAAATATTAAGATAGTTTAGAGCACAAATTAATACAATAATAGCTCCTTAAATAAGCGAATATAACAATAAAAAACACTTTACTCAAATGAAGAAACCCTTTTTGGATTTTCTCAAGGTGGATGCATGCTTGAATGAACACTTGAGAAGAAGATGATCTTTGATTGAAGACTTCTTGAAGGATTTGAAAGATCTCTTGATCAAGGTTGAACAATATGCTTGAAAGATCCTCTCTTTGAATGCTCTTGCTTTTCTCTTTCACAATCTCTTTTGTATATTGTGGATCCTCTCTCTTTTTCTTTTGGGTATTTCGTTGATCTCAGGCTTTCTCGTGTAGATTTTGGATCCTTTTGTATATAGGTTTGATCTCTTCTTTTTGATCTTTCGATTTGATCTTTTTCTTTTTCTCGATCCTCTCTTGTTTTCTTTCACCTTTAGAAACCTTTTTATAGCATAAGAAACAAAAGAAAACATATTAGGTAGATAAAGAGCCGTTAGAGCAATTTTAGGAAGCATAAAAGGCAATTAAAACGGGCAAAAAAATAGCCGTTGCTGACATTTTCCGTCACAGGGGTCGACTCATGAGTCGACTCATGCTTCAGGAGTCGACTCATGAGTCGACTTCTGTTGCAAAGATCAGAGATCTGGTTTTCTGGAAATTCTTGGCTCAAATCAGCAGGGGTCGACTCATGAGTCGACTCATGCCTTGTGGGTCGACTCATGAGTCGACTCACAGGTCGTGCCAAGCCAGAAAACTAGCGTGTCATGGGTAATTTTTGCATGCCAATCAGCTCATAGTGTCATGAGTTGACTCATGAGTCGACTCATGCACTTCAAACCTTCATAACTTCAAAAATATAAGTCCAAACATAATGAAATTTTCACCAATAGATTTCAAATCATTTGTTCTACCAAATGGTACTATCAATTCAGGATTTTAGCAAAATTATGATTTTGCCCTTGAAGAGCATAAAGACTTTTTCAATTTAAAATTATTTGTATCCCTTCAATCTGCTTTGTAATCATCAAAATCAATCTAGGAGCAACAATCTCCCCCTTTTTGATGATGACAAAATATTTGAACAAAAGCATTTATGTGAAACACTAATTTCAAAAGAATGCATTATAGGTGTATATGCTTGAAAAAAGTATGATTCTTTTGGCATGTATTATAAATGATCATATACAAAAATAGTTTGTCCATTTGCTTAAAGATTTGAAGATATGCTCATTGGATTATGTGATTTTGGTGTTAGAGCGGAAAACTTATTTTTGTTATCAGATTAAGCTGTATTTTGAAAATTTTATTCTCATTTGATTTTAGTTTTAGCATCAGAGAAAAAAAAATACTTATGTGCTTTAATTGCTTTTTGAAAAAAAATAATTATGTGTGCCAAAGCATGTTTAAGAGTTGATTTGGAAACTGTATTAGATCATTTTGAGTTTAAGATGTATTAAAGCAAGAGAAAATTAAATTTTGCAATGTATCAGAGCAAGAAAAATAATTTTACAAAGTTATCAGAAAAATTTTACAATGTATCAGAGAAAATTTTATAATGTATCAGAGCAAATTTTTTTTTAATATATCAGAGCAAATTTTATAATGTATCAGAGCAAGTTTTATAATGTATCAGAGCAAGTTAAAAAAATTTTAAGATGTATTAGAATAAGATAAATTTCTTAAGATGTATCAAAGCAAGTTGTAATTTTGAAGTATATCAGAGCATATTTAAATTTTTAATGCAAATCAGAGCATATATAAAAAATAATTTAAAAGTTACTTATTTGCATTTTACTTAGCATTGTATTTTTGATATTGTTCTTTAAATTTTTAATTCATTCATTAATTTCTCATAATTTGTGATTTTGATTGCTTTTTCTTTAAGCTTTTGATGGATGGCTTTTTGTTTAATTTCTGTCTGATATGTCTGATACCAAATTTCTCTTTAATTTTTATTTAATAATTTCTAATAATTTCTCCCCCTTTTTGACATCATCAAACATGGTTAACTTCTTCTTTTTCTGAAAAAATCTTTAATTTCTCTTCCTTTAGAGTTAATCACAGATGTTTGCTCCCCCTTAATACAGCAATTATTAACAGCAAACAACAACAAAGAGAAGATAATATTTCAACAAGGAGATTATATATAACCAAAAGATGATCAACATCATTACAAAAGGTAGAAATATAAGTAAAAGATGATTCCATTAAAACCATAATAGTTTCAATACATAGTTCATATTATAAAATTCAACCAGCTAATTGTCAATACATGGCCCCCAGATACAGATCCTAGAACAAGACACTAACACTTAGGACCTAGTAATGATCAAGACAAGTCTAGGATCGGGGTCATCAGATATGGTATGAGAAGCTGATGGATCAGAAGTGCATCCTCTACCCCGTCTGCCTCTGGCACGAGCAGGAGAGTGAGATAAACTGGGAGGCTGAGTACGCTGAGATGCTAAGGACTGAACAGAAAGGGTGAGCCGGATGGAATCAAGTACGTTCAATGCTCTGGAAACAGATTGAAGTAGAGCAGTGAACTGAGTGGTAGCATGCTCACTCGATCCTCGGATCTCTTTCCTCAGTAACTCATATCCTCCCTCTAGTGCTCCTCTGAGCCTTCCAGCTTCTGCAGTGAGGTCTGTGACCTCAATAGTTGACTCCTGTGGCTTGGGATGGGCCAAAGCAAGGACTTGCCCTTGCAAGTCTAGAACTCTGCCAGTCAATCTCCAGACTGTATCCTCAAGCTGCTGGATCCGGATGGACTGATCTGACATCATCTGAATCACAGTGGAGATGTGGGGAGTAATGGTCTGATCAGAAGAAGTAGCTCCAGGTGCAAAAGAAGTACTGCTCCACTGACTAGATAGCAAGGCAGCCACACGCTGTGATATATGCTCTATCTGATCGTCAGCCAGTCTGAACTCTGATGGATGTGCTCTGGTCTCTGGCTGATACACTGGTGTGGGCATCCTAGTAAACTCAGAAGGGCCAGCCTCTGTATCAGGAATGAACTGGGTATCTGGTGATGCTGCCCTGAAATCATGTACAGGAGAAGATGGACCTTCTTCTTCTATTCTGCCTTCAGTTCTGTCTTCAGCTCTTGTTTCAGCTCTATCCTCAGTTCTTTCTTCAGAGCCCTTAATCCAACCACCATCAGTCTTTGTAATTCCCATTCTGTGCAGGCTGTGTTGGTTGAAAGTATCCACATGAGATAGCTTGGTAGGTGCCTCCCCCTCACAGCTAACTCCAAACCTCCTAAATACTCTAGTAAGGGCCATACCATAAGGCAAGTGTGCCTTGGATCTGTTCAAAGTTTCTCTCATGGCCTCTATCATAAGTGCAGGGAGGTTCAGGGGGGTCTGAGTGATGACATGAAACATGATACATACATCTCTGCCAGACAGTAGATCATGCCTACCACTCCTAGGAAAGAAGAGATTTGTTACCATCTGATGCAGGATCCTCATCTCAATG
Organism: Elaeis guineensis; assembly: GCF_000442705.2. Lineage (NCBI taxonomy): Eukaryota > Viridiplantae > Streptophyta > Magnoliopsida > Arecales > Arecaceae > Elaeis > Elaeis guineensis. The sequence continues at coordinate 84,391,463 of NC_026002.2, forward strand.
GACAAAATCTTTGCTTCCAATTTATTTAAACTTCCTAAATAAGTTTTTCCTTAAATAATTCTGATCCCCTCTTCTTTTACTGGGAGTTCCATATATGAGTAACCTTCACTAGGCAACTGAAGTATTTCTCCCAAAATCCTAGAATCCAAGCAGATATCAATTCCCTTGACTGTTGAAGTCACTGATCCATTTCCATAATGTAGGTTCTGGTAGAATTCTCTAACTAGGTCAACATAGGTGACTTCCTTAAGGGAGCAATAGAAACCCCATCCTTGGTTTTTAATCTTGGTAGCAAAAGTAAAGCCCTCATCTTCAAAGAACCGAAAATCTATATTTTTCCCGATTTCGACTTTTCTATCAGAAAGAGGGTTCTTACTGGGGCTTATGGAGGATTGAGAGGGACCTTGAGCAGATACTGAAGTGGGAGCAGTGGAAGTCTGAGCATGCCTTTTCTTTCGGACAATTTCTTCAGGCTCACGGATTGACTTTCTTCTTTGGGGAAGCTTCATCTTTGGAGCCATAATCAATATAGTAGCAGGCAAGGAGACTTGAATTGAGTGGAGGAGGGATCACAAGAGAGCGAAGAAGGATTTTGGTGGAGAAAAGAAGTAGATTTGGGAAGAACGGTGGAGTGCTAGGGCACGTTCCAACCGCGCCAAACAATGCAAGAAAGCACAAAAAAAATCCTTTCCAAGTTAGCGATTTTTGGTGGAGAGAAAGAGGGAGAAGTTCCTCGAAATTAATCCTTGGATTTGGAGTAAAAGGAAGTGGAGAGGATGGCTTTTGGAGGGAAGATGATCGGATGGGTCGTCTCACGAACAGGGTCCCTTATAAAAACAATGAACCCTTTGGAAGTTGGTGGGATTTACAAGTTTGCCATTGAGTCGACTCATGGGGGTCGACTCATGAAGTTCAGAAATTCAGAAAAAATATGAATAAATTCCAGAAAAATTTGAAATTTTGGGAGAAAGAGTTTTGCTCAAAGATAAGTTTTTAGAATGATAAATTTGAGCTTTTGGGACCAGGATAGATGTTGGAAATTGAGCTCTAAGAGTATTTGACATCAATTCTTGGAAATTGAGAAAAAATTTAGGCATATGGATCTAGAATTCCTAGATTTCTCTTAATTTCACAGAATCTATCCTCACTAAGGGCCTTTGTAAAGATATCAGCTAATTAACTTTCAGTGCAAACATATTCAAGAATAATATTTTTATTTTGAACATGTTCTCTTATAAAATGATGTCTTATTTCAATATATTTAGATCTTGAATGTTGAATTGGATTTTTAGATAGATTTATGGCACTTGTGTTATCACATCTTATTGATGTTTCATTAAGTTTGATTCTAAAGTCTTCGAGTTGTTGCTTAATCCACAAGATTTGAGCACAACAACTTTCGGCTGCAATGTATTCGGCCTCAGCCGTAGACAGTGCCACCGAATTTTGTTTCTTGCTAAACCATGAGATTAGGTTAACTCCAAGAAATTGGCATGTTCCACTTGTGCTTTTTCTATCTAATTTACATCCAGCAAAATCAGCATCTGAATATCCTAATAATTCAATTTGTGAGTCCTTAGAGTACCATAACCCTAGAGTTTGAGTACCATTTAAGTATCTAAGGATTCTTTTAACAGCATTCAAATGAGATTCTTTAGGATTAGATTGATATCTAGCACATAAGCAAACACTAAACATGATATCAGGCCTACTTGCAGTTAAATATAATAATGAGCCAATCATACCTCTATAGTATTTTAAGTCTACACTTTTACCTTCATCATCCTTGTCAAGCTTACTTGAGGGACTCATTGGTGTGCCAATTGGTTTGCAGTTCTCCATTCCAAATCTTTTGAGTATTTCCTTGGTGTACTTGCTTTGGGTGATGGAGATTCTCTCTTTTGATTGTTTGATTTGGAGTCCGAGGAAAAAGGTGAGTTCTCCCATCATGCTCATCTCGAACTCCCCCTGCATAAGCTTAGCAAAGTCTTGACAAAGAGATTCATTAGTAGACTCAAAAATTATGTCATCAACATAAATTTGTATAACTAGCATATCATTTTGATTTCTTTTAATAAATAAGGTTGTATCTACATTACCTCTTGAAAAACCATTATTTAGTAGAAATTTGCTTAGCCTTTCATACCATGCTCTAGGAGCTTGTTTTAATCCATATAAAGCTTTATTTAATCTAAAGACATGATTAGGAAAAGCATGATTTTCAAATCCAGGGGGTTGTTCTACATATACTTCTTCAGCAATAGATCCATTTAAAAATGCACTTTTAACATCCATTTGAAATAACTTGAATTTCATAAAGCAAGCATATGCAAGTAGAAGTCTAATAGCTTCTAATCTAGCAACAGATGCAAAGGTTTCATCAAAATCAATTCCTTCTTCTTGATTATATCCCTTAGCAACCAGTCTTGCTTTATTTCTAATTATATTTCCATGCTCATCTAATTTATTTTTAAAGACCCATTTTGTTCCAATTATTGAATAATTTTTAGGTCTTGATACTAAGGTCCAAACATTATTTCTTTCAAATTGATTAAGTTCCTCTTGCATTGCATTAATCCAATTATGATCATTTTCAGCTTCTTCAAAAGTTTTAGGTTCAAGATGAGATACAAAAGCACAATGATTAACTACATCTCTAAGTGAAGAACGGGTTTTTACCCCATGCATAGGATCACCAATAATTAACTCCTTAGGGTGGTTGTGAACATACCTCCATTCCTTGGGTAGGTCATTTGTACCTTGAGGTTGTTCTTGAATTTCTTCACCTCTCTCATCTTGTTCGTCTTCTTGATCCTTGTCTTCTGGAGTTGCTAAATCTTTCAGAGTGATCTTCTTCATACCTTCTATTAGTAAATCTGCATCATCAACACCCTCATTCTTCCTTGAAGGAAGATCGTTAGATTCATCAAAGACAACATGTATGGACTCCTCAACTATTAAAGTTCTTTTGTTGAAAACTCTAAATGTTTTACTAGTGGAGGAGTAACCTAGAAAAATTGCTTCATCTGATTTTGCATCAAATTTACCAAGTTTTTCTTTGCCATTATTTAATACAAAACATCAGCAACCAAAGACATGAAAATATGCAATATTTGGTTTTCTTCCTTTCCAAAGTTCATAGGGGGTTTTTTTTAAAAATTGTCTAATCAAAGCACGATTTAAAATGTAACATGCTGTGTTAATTGCTTCCGCCCAAAAATATCTTGGAAGGTTACTTTCACAAAGCATGGTACGGGCCATTTCTTCTAAGGTTCTGTTTTTTCTTTCAACTACCCCATTTTGTTGGGGTGTCCTAGGAGCAGAGAAGTTATGGCCAATTCCATTTTCATCACAAAAATTTTCAAAATCTTGATTTTCAAATTCAGTTCCATGGTCACTTCTAATATTTTGAATTGAAAACCCTTTTTCATTAGTGACTTTTCGATGAAATTTAGTGAAAATATGAAAAGTTTCATTTTTATGTGCCAAAAAGAAAACCCAAGTAAAACGAGAGTAATCATCTATAATTACAAAGCCATATCGTTTTCCTCCTAGACTAGTGGTTCTAGTTGGTCCAAATAGATCCATATGTAAGAGCTCTAAAGGTCTAGAAGTTGAAACAGTATTTTTGGATTTAAATGAAACTCTAGTTTGTTTTCCTAATTGGCATGCATCACAAATTCTATCCTTTTCAAAATTTAGTTTTGGCAAACCAAGAACTAGTTCTTTCTTAATTAGTTTTGAAAGAGAATGCATACTAATATGTGCAAGTCTACGATGCCACAGCCAACTAGTCTCATTAACTTTAGCATTTAAGGAAACTAGGCATTGCATGTCTAATTTAGCTAAATCATTCAAATCTATCATATAAACATTGCCATGCCTATGTCCTATAAATTTAATACCATCGTTAATAGGACTAGTCACAATGCAAACAGATGATTCAAAAACAACTTTATACCCTTTGTCACAGAATTGACTAATGCTAAGTAAGTTATGCTTTAAGCCTTTAACTAATAAAACATTCTCAATGTATTTGGAGGGAGTGATACCAATGTTACCTATCCCGATGATCTTTCCTTTGCCATTATCTCCAAAGGTGACCATCCCTCCATCCTTAGCATCAAGCGTGATGAATTGTGATTCATCACCAGTCATGTGTCTCGAGCATCCACTGTCAAGATACCATTTCCTGTTTCCTCCTTGGGATGCTAGACACACCTGCAAGCAAAGGTCAAGTTTCTATCTTAGGTACCCAAGCTTTCTTGGGTCCTTTTAGGTTAGTCAGAATGGTTCCTTTTGGAACCCATATTTTCTTTATAGTTTTATTTGCAGATTTGAGGCATGTGTATGATTTATGTCCTATTCTACCATATTTGAGATAAGTAATATTTGTAGACTTGTTACTTGAATAATTTACATAAATATCCTTCAGAAATTTTTGTTTCTTCAGAGGTTTATAGCCAAGTCCAGCCTTATCATATATAGCTTTCTGATTATCAAGGATCATATTTAGTTTGTTTGAACTTAAGGTGAACTTATCTACTATAGGTTTCAGCTTGTTAATTTCATTCTTTAAGTTTTGATTTTCTTGAATCAAGGTGGATTTTTCAATTGAAAGGTTTTCAGCATGTTTTACTAAGGACTGATTTTCCAATTTCAGTTCTTTATTTTTCTTCCCTAGTTTCTTTAATTCATCAATTGAATCATAGAAAGCTTCATGCAATTCTTCAAAAGTAAAATCACTAGTGGATTCAGAAGTTACCTCATTTTCGTGTGCCATAAGGCACAGGTTGGCTTGTTCTGTTGAGGTCTCCTCGTCGGAGCTTGAGTCATCACTCGCACTCCAAGTCGCCATCATTGCTTTCTTTTTGAACTTTTTGAGACCTTTCTTCAGTTGCGGACATTCGGATCTGAAATATCCCGGCTTCTTGCACTCGTAGCATATGAGGGGTTGCTCTTTCTCTTTCTCTTTGCTTTGTTCCCCTTTAGTGAATGACTTCTTTCTCATCCCCTGTTTCCTTTTTCTTAGAAACTTTTTAAATTTTCGGGTGATGAGTGCCATCTCTTCATCCTGTTCTTCATCTTCAGAGTCATCCATTTCATAATCAGGCGAAGTTGTGGATTTGAGGGCTATGGTTCTTTTCTTTTTGACTTCATCCTCTTGATGTTGCTTCATGCTAAGTTCATGAGTCATCAAGGATCCAAGAAGCTCTTCTAGAGGTAGAGTGTTCAAGTCCTTTGCTTCTTGGATGGCAGTCACCTTGACTTCCCAAGTTCTAGGCAATGACCTGAGAATCTTCCTTACAAGCTCACTGTTAGTATAAGATTTGCCAAGACTCTTCAAACCATTAATTATATCAGTAAAATGAGTAAACATAGCAGTTATGGACTCATCATGCTCTATTTTAAACAATTCATATTTATATACAAGCATGTTTATTTTAGACTCTTTTACTTGACTTGTTCCCTCATGGGTTACTTCTAACCTATCCCATATTTCTTTAGCAGATGCACAAGTAGAAATGCGATTAAATTCATTTGCATCTAGTGCACAGTAAAGAACATTCATAGCTTTGGCATTTAATTGTGCCAATTTCTTATCAACCTCATCCCATTCTTTCTCGGGTTTGGTTGACTCCTTACCATCTATAATCTTGGTGGGTGTGTGAGGACCATTCACTATGATACTCCACATATCATAGTCGAGTGCTTGTATGAATATCTTCATCCAAGCTTTCCAATAGGTGTAATTAGACCCATTGAAAAGTGGAGGTCGGTTTGTAGATTGCCCCTCGACTAGAGAAGTACCGACATAGGTTGCCATAGATCTTTGGCTCTTTGATTGTTAGATCAAAGAAGGGCTAGAGCACCGGGCTCTGATACCACTTGTTGCCCAGCTATGCAACCCAAGAGGGGGGGTGAATTGGGTTTCTAAAAATTTTAGACTTAATTAATTTCTTATGATGAATGAGAACAAAGACTTTAAATCAATATTAATTTTCTAAAGCACGAATGCAAGGATATAATAAAGAAATAAAGAGAAACAATAAAGCACACCACAAACACAAGGATTTATAGTGGTTCGGTGCCAATCTTGCACCTACATCCACTCCCCAAGCTCCTACTTGGGAATTTTAATCCACTATACTTGTATTCAACCTGAATACAATCCGTCGGAAACTCCGACACTAGCTATCACAAGCTAGTCTACTTATTTCCCGGGTACAAGCTAACCCAAAACACTCCGATTTCAGGTTCGGATCAACCTTCTCTTGTTTTGGAAACCCTCCAAAAACAAGAACAATTACTCACAAATATTAAGATAGTTTAGAGCATAAATTAATACAATAATAGCTCCTTAAATGAGCGAATATAACAATAAAAAACACTTTACTCAAATGAAGAAACCCTTTTTGGATTTTTTCAAGGTGGATGCACGCTTGAATGAACACTTGAGAAGAAGATGATCTTTGATTGAAGACTTCTTGAAGGATTTGAAAGATCTCTTGATCAAGGTTGAACAATATGCTTGAAAGATCCTCTCTTTGAATGCTCTTGCTTTTCTCTTTCACAATCTCTTTTGTATATTGTGGATCCTCTCTCTTTTTCTTTTGGGTATTTCGTTGATCTCAGGCTTTCTCGTGTAGATTTTGGATCCTTTTGTATATAGGTTTGATCTCTCCTTTTTGATCTTTCGATTTGATCTTTTTCTTTTTCTCGATCCTCTCTTGTTTTCTTTCACCTTTAGAAACCTTTTTATAGCATAAGAAACAAAAGAAAACATATTAGGTAGATAAAGAGCCGTTAGAGCAATTTTAGGAAGCATAAAAGGTAATTAAAATGGGCAAAAAAATAGCCGTTGTTGATATTTTTCGTCGCAGGGGTCGACTCATGAGTCGACTCATGCTTCAGGAGTCGACTCATGAGTCGACTTCTGTTGCAAAGATCAGAGATCTGGTTTTCTGGAAATTCTTGGCTCAAATCAGCAGGGGTCGACTCATGAGTCGACTCATGCCTTGTGGGTCGACTCATGAGTCGACTCACAGGTCGTGCCAAGCCAGAAAACTAGCATGCCATGGGTAATTTTTGCGTGCCAATCAGCTCATAGTGTCATGAGTTGACTCATGAATCGACTCATGCACTTCAAACCTTCATAACTTCAAAAATATAAGTCCAAACACAATGAAATTTTCACCAATAGATTTTAAATCATTTGTTCTACCAAATGGTACTATCAATTCAAGATTTTAGCAAAATTACAATTTTGCCCTTGAAGAGCATAAGGACTTTTTCAATTTAAAATTATTTGTATCCCTTCAATCTGCTTTGTAATCATCAAAATCAATCTAGGAGCAACATGGGGTGTGTGCTAATCTGATCTATGAGAAAAAAGGAGGCATGGGAAAGGCCTTCTGCATGAGAAAAGAAAAGAAAAGTAAAGAAAAGAAGAGAGAAAGGGCACAGGATTTTTCTGAGAGTACCCTAGGATTTCTACCTAGGGTTCGAAAAGTGAGAAGGTGAGCTACGAGTGTCGTGAGTCCATCAAACTTTAGGAAGAGCTTCATCAATCTCTCTATTATCTCTACTGATGATTCAGAGCGTTCGAGGAATCGACAGACACCGATCGAAGGAGTTCGATCAACATCAGCCGTCGAAAGGGTTCTGCAACGAACTAGCATTCGTGATCAGACTGAGAGCTTCGTGTGGATGATCTGCAGAGGTCAGACATATTGTGTGGCTGTATTACAATGATCAGACCTTTTCGACGATGATCAAACTACAGCGATCGACTATCTGCACGAAGGTAATTTATTCTGAACACATAACAGTAAAATATTTACTATAGAAGTTTAAATTTCAAATTTAAATGCATGCTATATATATCATATGTAGATCTTTGTGTAGGATTAATATATATTAATTAATTAGATTAATAAAATAATTTCTACTATAAAATTATAATTTTGAAAATATTTTAAAATTATCATTTTACCCCTGCACTGAAATTCATTTCAAATGGTATCAGAGTAGTTTCTAAAATATGATATACATTTGCATGCATAGATTAAGTAGTAATCTAAAAGTTAAATTTGAAATTTGAATTTGAATTTTGAAATTCAAAATTTAAAATTTGAATTTTAAAATTTAAAATTTAAAATTCAAAATTCAAAAATTTAAAATTCAAAATTTAAAATTTAAAATTTGGTTGAAATTTCAAATTTAAAATTCAAAATTTAAAATTCAAAAATTTGAAATTTGTTTGAAATTTAAAATTCAAAATTTGAAATTTAAAATTTAAAATTTAAATTTTAAAATTGGTATATTTAGATATACTTGATCCAAGTAGTAAGTAGTCTAATTGGGTTGGTTGCCATGATCGTCCGGTCATAGGAGAAAAGTAGGGTTTAAAGGCCCTCTCTTCTCATTCGATGGGATTCTCCTATGGTGGTAGGGGTGCCGATGCGATTATATCCCATGCAGATGAAGCAGCGAAAGGACTTAATTGTAAAGGTTCAATTGTAGAATTTATCATGAATGTGTTAGATTAGATCTAAAGGAATATTCATGATTTATTTTGATTGAGTTATTTTCTATTATGTAATTAGCAATAGGATTGCTGTTTATGAAATGTACTGATCCATTTGTGAAATGAGTCAACACATTTGGTGAACAGAAAATAAAACCTTTCAAATTTAAAAATTATTTTCGAAATGTCAAACCCTGACCCATCAGCCCAAATACTTAATTAAAAGAATTAAGTGTTGTCTAGTTGGTCTAGAATTGTGAATTAAGACCTAAGACAATTGCATAAACTTGTGGGTCAATGGATTAGATGGATTAAGTCCATAATTGGGTTAGGCCTAAGGTTAGCTTAAAGAAATGGACTAAATTAGAGTAATTGGTCAAATCTAATCAAAAGTTGAATTAGATTAGGTCAAGGACACTCTAGACTCAACTCCAATAGTTGTAGTTGAATGGGTCCATATCTTTAACTAGACCAAGATGGACTTAATTCATGGCTACACGGTGGAATCCTATTTACTAAGTTGGTCAAATTAAAACTAATGAACCAGTTGGTGTCTAAGGTAAGTTCGACAGTCTGACCAGTGATTTTTAACTGGGAGCTACTCGCATTGATTCGATCTCTGATGAGTTAATGGCATATCCCTTCCACTGATCTCACTTATCTAGCCAACCTGGTGAGTTAGATTTTGATTAGATCACTTGGTGATTAGGGCTCACCCATGTCATTAGGTAAATCAGTGTGACTGATTTAGGTGCTCCTAATGTCGGCTTTAATTAAATTCTTTTTAATCTGACTTGGTGAAGTCAGTGAGAGGATTAAAATTGGTTGGTTAATTTTTTCTCTTCTATCCTTTAATAAAATCTTCAAAAATTATTAGGTCCCTAAAAATGATTAAGTTATATGATAACTAAGTCATAGCCTCCCATTAAGTGACTGATAATGAGTCCATTAGTTTAATAATCATTGGAGGCCCAAAGGTCTGGTGCTTATTGACTAATGGAATTATCATTCATAATATGATCATTTGGTTAAGTCTTTCTGATGGTGGTCAGGTTGGCCGGCCAAAGTCGGGCCTGATCATTTATTGATCAGATTCACCAAATCAAGTCATGTTAATGGTTGGACCAAACCAGATCTTTTCAGTGGAGGTCAAAGCCTACTGATTAGGTTATGGGGCAAAATCAATTACTAGAAGTTGTTTAGAGAAATAACTGGTTATGAACCTACCCATAGATGCACATGGGTTGACAGCCAAAGTTGGGCTCGTGTGTAGTCTGTGTAGATTCTAGTACCCACTAAGGAATTAAAGTAATTCCTCAAATTAGAGGTTGAGGCTACCAGTTCGTAAAAATATTGGGAGAATCTTTAGACTAAAGTCCAAGTCTTTAGTATTAATAATTTATATACTAATAAAGGTCTGATTTTCCTTTATGCAGCTATGGCCACTACCCTGTCGCTCTGGTCATTATTAGATAATGACAAGCTCATGGGATCTAATTTCGATAGCTGGTATCGAAAATTAAAAATCATCCTTGAGCATGAACGGATCCTTTATGTAGTAACGGATCCAGCACCTAAGGAGCCAGCCCTGAACGCTAGAGGGACGGTCCGAGACACTTATCAGAAGTGGCTCAACGACCGCACCACCATTCGGTGCATAATGCTGGCGGCAATGAATGATGAGTTCAGTTGCAAGTTTGAGAATGCCCAGTCCCAGGAGATGCTTGAAATGTTGAATGACTCCTTTGGCATGCCTGACGATGTTGAAAGGCAAAAAACTAGTTATGCCATTTTTAATTCTCAGATGAGGGATGGGGCCACAGTCACTGATCATGTACTATACATGATCGAAATGATTGAGCGCCTAAGTAAACTGGGCTTTTCCTTGCATGAGCAGCTCGGTAAGGATGCGATCCTTAATTCTTTGTCCAAGACCTTCCTTCCCTTCCTTACTCATTTTTGGATGACAAAGTTTGCAGTGAACTACCACGGCTTGTTGGGATTGCTGCAGAACTTTGAGAAGGACCACCAGCTTCATAAGGAGTCGGTGAATATTGTGGGAGGGTCTTCTTCTGGTCGTCGACCCTTTAAGAAAGGGAAGAAGAACAAGAAGAAGAAGAATAAGATGGTGCAGCCGCATGCTGGGACGTCTACACAGGGTCAGACCAAGAAGCGCAAGCTTGACCAGAGCTAGGCGGAGTGCTTCTTTTGCAAGAAGTAGGGGCACTAGAAGAGGAACTGTCCTCTATACATTGCCTCCCTAGACCCGAACAGACCGAAGAAGAAGCAAGGTAATTATATGATAACACCTTGCAACTTTTTCATTTGTGATACTACTGCCTGGGTATTGGATACCGAAAGCCCTTATCATATCTATAATTTGATGTAGGGTCTGCAGGTCAGTAGGAGATTTGATGAAGGTGAGAGGTTCCTGAACGTTAGAGATGGAAGCAAAGTTCCAGTTCTAGCTTTATGAATCATGAACCTTGTAATCAACTCTCGTAATATAATTCTGAATGAATGTCACTATTGTCCAAGTTTTTTATTAAATATTATTTCTGTAGGCCTTTTGGCCATGTATAGTTATGAATTTTTAATAAAAAGAAATATTTGCAATATCATTTTGAATGGTGTTACAATATTTATTGGATAACTAAATAATAAAATTTACTTACTATCACAACCTGTTAATGTGGTTCAAACCTCCGATAAACACCCTAAAATAGAAAATATGTCAGAAGTTTACCTTTGGCACTGTAGGCTAGGTCATATCAATAAGAACAGGATAAACAGATTGGCTCAAGAAGGAATTCTTGAAGTTTGTGATTGTGAATCACTTCCAACCTATGAGTCCTTCTTTTTGGGAAGATGACCAAGTCACCTTTTACCGGAAAAGGTGAGCGAGCTAGTGAACTCTTGGGTCTGGTACATTCTGATGTATGTGGACCCATGAGCTCAAGTGCAAGAGGCGGATATTTCTACTTCATAACCTTCACAGACGACCTATCGAGGTATGGATATGTCTACTTAATGAAGCATAAGTCGGAGTCATTTGAAATATTCAAACTATTCCAAAATGAGGTAGAAAAATAAACTGAAAAGTGTATTAAAACTCTTCGATCTGATCGAGGAAGTGAATACCTTTTCAATGAGTTTCTGACATATCTTGGGGAGAATGGGATTCTCTCTCAGTAGACTCCTCTTGGAACACCACAGCATAATGGTGTGTCTAAAAGGAGGAATCGGACCTTGTTGGACATGGTTCGATCCATGATGGGGTTTGCTGGTCTGCCGATCTCCCTCTGGGGATATGCGCTCGAATCGGCTTGTTACCTTCTAAATAGAGTTCCGAGTAAGTCTGTAACCAAAACACCATATGAGATATGGATAGGACGTAAGCCAGTACTCTCGCACCTTAGGGTTTGGGGGTGTCCGGCTTATGTTAAACATTTAATTATGGACAAGCTTGGACCTAGGTCTGACAAGTGTAATTTTATAGGGTACCCAAAAGAGACCAAAGGGTATTACTTCTACCTAGCTGATGAGCAAAAAGTGTTTGTCAGCCTTAAGGCAATCTTTTTGGAAAAGAAGTTCCTTGGTGAAGGGATTGTTGCCTCTAAGATCGAACTTGACGAAGTTCGACAGGTGAAAAACTGATACAAGTTGCTGAACCTGAACCGAATTTGGTTAGATCAGATCTAGAGCCCATTGTTCAAGCATCCTTAAAGTGATCTGGTAGAGTACCACATCAACTGGACAGATACTATAGTTTCTTGGTCCGGGACGGCGATCCTATCGAACTTGATGAAAATGATGAGGATTCTATCACCTACATGGATGCAATGCAGAGATCCGACTCTGAGAAATGGCTGGAGGCCATGAAATTCAAAATGGAGTCCATGAAGGTCAATGATGTGTGGACATTGGTTGACCCACCCAAAGGAGTAAAACCCATAGGGTGTAAGTGGGTCTTCAAGAGGAAGAGAGGTGCAGATGGAAAGGTGGAAACCTATAAAGCCCATCTAGTTGCCAAGGGATATCGTCAACATTATGGTATAGACTATGACGAGACATTTTCTCCTGTAGCAATGCTTAAATCCATTCGGATTATGCTTGTGATAGCTGCCCATCTGGACTATGAAATCTGGTAGATGGATGTGAAGACAGCTTTCCTAAATGGAGAGCTGGATGAAGAGGTGTATATGATACAACCTAAAGGATTCACATCCACAGATGAGTCTAAGGTGTGCAGGCTACAGAGGTCCATTTATGGACTTAAGCAGGCATCTCAGAGTTGGAACATACGTTTTGTTAAGACGATCAAGACGTATAGCTTCGTTAAGAATGGAGAAGAGCCATGCATTTATAAGTGGGCTAATGGTCCAGTAGTAGTATTTCTTGTATTGTATGTGGATGACATTCTCTTAATCGGAAATGATGTCCTTGCATTACAGGTGTTGGGTATAAAAATACCCACAGCCGAAGTCCTCGGTAGAATCGACCTCAGGAAGACTCCGCCCGGACTCCTACGGGAGCCGGGCTTCGTCCTCGACTCCAACAGCTGCAAGCAGTCTTCGTTCGGACTCCTATGGGAGCCGGACTCCACCGACAACGTCAACCGCAGGCGGGCTCCTCCCGGACTCCTACGGGAGCCGGGCTCCGTCCTCAACTTCAACCGCTGGTAAGCGCTGTCCGGACTCCTACGGGAGCCGGACTACACCTTCAACCTTGATTGCAGGAAGACACCGCCCGGACTCCTACGGGAGCCGGGCTTCGTCCTTGACTCCAACAGCTGCAAGCAGTCTCCGTCCGGACTCCTATGGGAGCCGGACTCCGCCGACAACGTCAACTGCAAGCGGGCTCCTCCCGGACTCCTACGGGAGTCGGGCTCCTCCCGAACTCCTACGGGAGCCAGGCTCCGTCCTCAACATCAACCGCTGGTAAGCGTTGTCTGGACTCCTACGGGAGCCGGACTTCGCCTTCAACCTTGATTGCAGGAAGACTCCGCCCGGACTCCTACGGGAGCTGGGCTTCGTCCTCGACTCCAACAGCTGCAAGCAGTCTTCGTTCGGACTCCTATGGGAGCCGGACTCCACCGACAACGTCAACCGCAGGCGGGCTCCTCCCGGACTCCTACGGGAGTCGGGCTCCGTCCTCAACTTCAACCACTGGTAAGCGCTGTCCGGACTCCTACGGGAGCTGGACTTCGCCTTCAACCTTGATTGCAGGAAGACTCCGCCCGGACTCCTACGGGAGTCGGGCTTCATCCTCAACTCCAACAGCTGCAAGCAGACTCCGTCCGGACTCCTATGGGAGCCGGACTCCGCCGACAACGTCAACCGCAAGCGGGCTCCTCCCGGACTCCTACGGGAGCCGGGCTCCGTCCTCAACTTCAACCGCTGGTAAGCACTGTCCGGACTCCTACGGGAGCCGGACTTCGCCTTCAACCTTGATTGTAGGAAGACTCCGCCCGGACTCCTACGGGAGTCGGGCTTCGTCCTCAACTCCAACAGCTGCAAGCAGTCTCCGTCCGGACTCCTATGGGAGCCGGACTCCGTCGACAACGTCAACCGCAAGCGGGCTCCTCCCGGACTCCTACGGGAGCCGGGCTCCGTCCTCAACTTCAACCGCTGGTAAGCGCTGTCCGGACTCCTACGGGAGCCGGACTTCGCCTTCAACCTTGATTGCAGGAAGACTCCGCCCAGACTCCTACGGGAGCCAGGCTTCGTCCTCGACTCCAACAGCTGCAAGCAGTCTCCGTCCGGACTCCTATGGGAGCCGGACTCCGCCGACAACGTCAACCGCAAGCGGCCTCCTCCCAGACTCCTACGGGAGTCGGGCTCCGTCCTCAACTTCAACCGCTGGTAAGCACTGTCCGGACTCCTACGGGAGCCGGACATCGCCTTCAACCTTGATTGCAGGAAGACTCCGCCCAGACTCCTACGGGAGCCGGGCTCCGTCCTCAACTCCAATCACTGGTAAGCCTCCGTCCGGACTCCTACGGGAGCCGGGCTTCGTCCTCCACCCCGACGACTACAGACAGACTGCGTCCGGACTCCTACGGGAGCCGGGCTTCGTCCTCCACCCCGACGACTACAGACAGACTGCGTCCAGACTCCATCCCGACTCCTGCGGGAGCCGGACTCCATCACCAATTTCAACAACGAGCAGACTCCGCCCGAACTCCTATGGGAGCCGGGCTCCGTCCTCAACCTCAGCTGTCGGTAAGCCTTGACCGGACTCCTACGGGAGCCGGGCTTTGCATCTGATCTCGATTGCAGGAGATTCCACCCTGGCTCTCACGGGAGCCGGACTCCACCCACGACCCTAACCTCAAGAAGGACTCTGCCCGGACCCCTACGGGGGCCCGACTCCGGTCGCTGCCGAACTTCAGCCAGCAGATCAGCACTCCCAGGCCACAATCACGACCACGGTCCTGCTCCACCCCCTGCGGCAGGTTCCGCGCAGCTCCATTATTCTCTGACAGGCTGTATCAACGGCCACGATTCTGCTCCACTCACTACGGCAGACCCTACGCGACTCCATTATTCTCTGACAGGCTATATCAACGGCCACGATTCTGCTCCACTCACTGCGGCAGACCCTACGCGACCCCATTATTCTCTGACAGGCTGTATCAACAGCCATGATTCTGCTCCACTCCCTGCGGCGGGTGCTGCGTGACTCCGCTACCTGTAACAAATTCCACGTGGCACGCCCCAGCGATGGCCACGGGTCTACTCCACTACTCTTCACAGCAAATCCCGCCTGACTCTCGGCAGCCCACGACCAGGCGGTTGCAAACGTCGCCATCCATCCGTTACCTCCTCCGCCTATAAAAAGAAGGACCAGATACGTTATTCTATAAGCTCATTTCTTATCTCAAAACTCTGCTAAATTCTCCGTTCGAGCACTCCATTCTTGTTTAGGCAGAGAACTGACTTGAGCGTCGGAGGGTCTTGCCGGAGCAACCCCATCTTCGGTTTAGACTTCCTTTGCAGGTTCCGGCGGCGACCGCGACTTCCCCGACTCCAGCTTATCCGGCGCCTTCAGATTTTTGCACCAACAGGATTGGCGCTAGAGGAAGGGTTGAACCTTCGCGGTACCCTTGTTCTTAAAGGAGCACTCAACGGATCCATTTCCGGCCATCTTTTCCGGCACCTAACCCTCCTTTTCTCATTTGATGCCTTCTCGCGAGACCTCTGCGCAACTACCCCTGGCTATGGCCGCCGATGAGGAGTGGCCAGATGATCGGTCTCTGCCGGATTCCGTCAACGTCATCTCGGGGGAATCCCAGCGGGAAGCAACCAGCATACCAGCTGCTTCCCCCAAGCGGCAAAAAGTCGAAGAACCCATAACCTTTACTGAAGAAGACGCCCAGGGAGTCCAATTCCCTCATAACGACGCGATCGTAGTTTCCTTGGATATAGCAAACTACGACGTCCGCCGCATTCTTGTTGACAACGAAAGTTCGGCCAACATCCTGTTCTTCGATGCTTTTTCAAGAATGTCCGCCCTTGGTGGTCGTCTGAGGCCGATTTGCTCCCCCCTGATTGGGTTTACTGGTGATGCCGTTCCGACGGAGGGAATGATAACTTTGATTGTGGCTGCAGGTCGGCATCCAAAGCAGTCCAGGGCTCTGGTGAATTTCCTGGTGGTAAAGGCGCCATCTGCCTACAATGCGATCCTTGGCCGACCCGGCCTCAATGCTCTCAGAGCTGTCGTTTCAACCTACCATCTGAAATTGAAGTTTCCCACCAACCAGGGGATCGAAGAGGTCCGGGGAGACCAGGCTCTGGCCAGACACTGCTACAACATTGCCTTACAAAGAAGCGACAGGGCTGACTCCTATCCCGTCGATGGATTGGATGCTCGCGATGACCTCTCTGAAGAAAGGGGCGGCCCAATCGAAGATCTGGTACCAATTCCCCTGAATGATGGGAACGCGGAGCATGTGGTGTTAATTGGTTCCGATCTGGGGGAGGAGGTGCGGACGCACCTTGTTGATTTCCTCCGGAGGAACACGGATATTTTCGCTTGGGTTCCAGCTGACATGTCAGGGATTGACACGGAGGTCATGGAACATCATCTGGCTGTCGACCCCAAGCATAGACCGACAAAAGAAAAAATCCGGAGTCATGCTCCGGAGAGGCAAAAGGCGATAGCCGAGGAAGTGGATAAGCTTCTCAAGGTCGGATTCATTAAGGAAGTCAATTATCCTGATTGGATTTCCAATGTTGTATTGGTCAAGAAAGCAAACGGCAAGTGGAGGATGTGCATAGACTTCAAAAAGCTGAATAAGGCCTGTCCAAAGGATAGCTACCCCCTTCCCAGAATCGACCAACTGGTGGACGCTACCTCGGGCCATGAGCTCCTCACTTTTATGGATGCATTCTCCGGCTATAATCAAATTAGAATGGCATCGGGAGATGAAGAAAAGACAGCTTTCATCACTAATCGCGGCCTTTACTGCTACCGGGTTATGCCGTTCGGCCTCAAGAACGTGGGTGCGACCTACCAACGGCTGGTGAACAAAATCTTCAAGGAGCAGATCGGCCGAAACATGGAGGTCTACATAGACGATATGCTTGTAAAAAGCAGGTCCTCCAGAAATCATGTCGCCGACCTCGAGGAAACCTTTGGCGCTCTTCAAAAATATAAAATGAAGCTGAACCCAACTAAATGCGCTTTTGGGGTAACCTCCGGAAAGTTCCTGGGCTTCATGGTATCGAGGCACGGAATTGAGGCCAATCCGGAGAAAATTTGCGCCATCCAAGAGATGACCGCCCCAAAGTCGATTAAGGAAGTTCAGTGCCTCACAGGGAGGATAGCGGCTCTTAACCGTTTTGTCGTGAGGTCGGCCGAACGATGCTTGCCCTTCTTTCAAACCCTCAAGCAGCCGAAGAACTTCTGTTGGACCTCTGAATGCCAACAGGCATTTGAAGAATTAAAAAGCTACCTTAGCTCACCCCCACTGCTAGCGAAGCCCGAATCTGGGAAGAAACTATTTTTGTACCTGACGGTCTCTCCCACAGCCCTCGCAGCCGTCCTTGTCAAAGAAGAAATGAAAGTCCAGCGACCAGTTTACTACATCAGCCGTGCGTTGAGGGACGTCGAGACCAGGTACACCAAATTGGAAAAACTGACCTACGCCTTGTTGATTGCAGCTCGGAGGCTCCGGCCCTACTTTCAAGGGCACACTGTGACGCTACTCACTGACCAACCCATCAAAGCGGTTTTGCACCGGGCTGACACCTCCGGAAGAATGGCAAAATGGGCGATTGAGCTCACAGAATTCGACATCAACTACAGACCTAGACCAGCAATAAAGGCCCAAATATTGGCAGATTTTATAGTAGAGTGCACCATCCCGGAGGAGGCTGAACCCGAGCAGGGCGAAGCTGACAACCTGAAGTCTCACCCGAGCTCCCCCAACAAAGAGGCTGATCCCTCTGATTGCTTTTGGACCCTCTATGTGGATGGATCTTCCAGCATGGCAGGCGCGGGTGCAGGCCTGATCTTGGTCAGCCCGGAGGGAGTCATCACGGAGTACGCTCTGTGTTTCAAATTTCCCGCAACCAACAATGGAGCGGAATATGAAGCTCTAATCGCGGGGTTAAGGATTGCCGAGGAGCTGGGAATAGGTCAACTCCGGGTATGCAGCGACTCCCAACTAGTGGTGGGTCAAGTCAGCGGGAGTTATGAAGTGCGGGAGGACAGTATGGCTAAATATCTTGAGAAAGTAAAGGAGCTTACCCCCGCCTTTAGCAGTTTCGACATTAGGCAGATCCCGAGGCTGGAGAATACCAGAGCCGATCTTCTCTCCAAGCTGGCAACATCGGCTCCGGTCGAACTGCCCAAAGGCATCCTCTTTGAAGTTCTAAAGCATCTGAGTACAGAAGAATCACGGCCCATAATGGAAGTCGACCACGAGCCCAGCTGGATCGACCCGTTGATAACCTATCTTAAAGATGGAGTTCTCCCCCAGGACGCGAAGGAGGCTCGGAAGCTTCGAAATCAAGCCTCCCGATACATCCTTTATGAGGGCAAATTATACAAAAGATCATATTCCTTGCCCCTCTTGAGATGCCTCCGGCCTTTGGAAGCTGACTACGCCTTATGGGAAGTACACGAGGGAGTTTGCGGAAACCATGTGGGAGCCAGATCTTTATCCCACAAGCTACTTCGCCAAGGATACTATTGGCTAACAATGCATCATGATTCGATTGAATATGTCAAAAAATATGATCGATGCCAGAGATACGCCAACATCCAGAGACAGCCTGCCACCGAGCTTACACCCTTGAGTGCCCCATGGCCTTTTGCATAGTGGGGGATGGACATCCTTGGCCCCTTTCCCATGGCATCTGGACAAAGAAAGTTCCTCCTTGTAGCAATCGACTACTTCACCCAATGGGTTGAGGCCGAACCACTAGCAAAAATCACAGAAGTGAAAGTACAAGATTTTGTCTGGAAATCAATTGTGTGCAGGTTCGGTCTACCTAGAACCCTCATCACTGATAATGGGCGACAATTCGCGGGGGTCAGATTCGCCGAATTTTATGAAGATCTAAACATCTCCTATAACTTCACATCGGTAGCCCATCCTCAAGCGAACGACGAAGCTGAGGTGACTAACAGAACCCTTTTGCAGGGGATTAAGACAAGGCTTGAAAAAGCAAAAGGAACTTGGGCGGACGAGCTTTATCATGTGCTATGGGCATATCGAACTACACAAAGGTTGCCTACGGGGGAGACTCCCTTTGCTTTAGCCTTTGGTACAGAAGCCGTCATCCCGATCGAGCTTAAACTCCCGTCGGCACGAGTCATGGCATTCGACGAGCACCAAAATTCATAAAATCTCAGAGCCAACCTCGACCTGCTGGAAGAAAGATGGGAAATCGCTCAGGTTCGAATGGCAGCCTACAGACAGAAAGTTGCTTGATATTACAACGCCCGGGTCAAGAACAAGGCCTTCAAAGCAGGAGATCTAGTGCTCCGACGAGCTACTGTCTCACAACCCCAGGACAAGGGCAAACTCGCCCCAAACTGGGAGGGACCTTATGAGGTCAAAGAAGTAGTCCGGCCTGGAACTTATTACCTTAAAGAGCTCGGAGGAGCCGACCTCCCGTGACCGTGGAGCTCAGAAAACTTGCGTATGTACTACCAATGACTTCGTTTTAATCGAAAGTCTCAAACCCCTGTGTCTTTGGACAATTCAAGCAAATTGTATCAAAAATAAAAAGGCAACCTCATAAAGTCGAAGGCCCGATTCCATTTAGACCGGATGGGGGGAGAGGCCTTGCAACGCCCATATGTGCCCCCACAGCCCTGTTAGGGACAGGAGGAGAATCTCGCCCTAACTTGAGCAAAGTCGAAGGCCCGATTCCATTTAGACCGGATGGGGGGAGAGGCCTTGCAACGCCCATATGTGCCCCCACAGCCCTGTTAGGGACAGGAGGAGAACCTCGCCCTAACTTGAGCAAAGTCGAAGGCCCGGTTCCATTTAGACCGGATGGGGGGAGAGGCCTTGCAATGCCCATATGTGCCCCCACAGCCCTGTTAGGGACAGGAGGAGAACCTCGCCCTAACTTGAGCAAAGTCGAAGGCCCGGTTCCATTTAGACCGGATGGGGAGAGAGGCCTTGCAACGCCCATATGTGCCCCCACAGCCCTGTTAGGGACAGGAGGAGAACCTCACCCTAACTTGAGCAAAGTCGAAGGCCCGGTTCCATTTAGACCGGATGGGGGGAGAGGCCTTGCAACGCCCATATGTGCCCCCACAGCCCTGTTAGAGACAGGAGGAGAACCTCACCCTAACTTGAGCAAAGTCAAAGGCCCGATTCCATTTAGACCGGATGGGGGGAGAGGCCTTGCAACGCCCATATGTGCCCCCACAGCCCTGTTAGAGACAGGAGGAGAACCTCGCCCTAACTTGAGCAAAGGCGAAGGCCCGGGCCTGGCTCCATTTAGACCGGATGAGGGGGGAGGCCCTGCAACGCCTCTATGCACCCCCCAAGAGGGAAACCTTGCCCTAACTTAAGCAACTTCGACCGATGGTAAGCCCAGCCCGGACTCCTACGAGAGCCAGGCTCCATCACCGGCATCAACTACAGGATAACCCCGCCCGGACTCCTACGGGAGCCGGACTTAGCCGATGGCTTTGAGTGCATGAAGACTCCACCCTGACTCCTACGAGAGCCGGGCTCTGTCCACAACGCCAAGGAAGGCTCCGTCCGGACTCCTACGAGAGCTCCGCCCACAACTCTGACTTCAAGAGGGATTCTCCGTTCGGGCTCCCACGGGAGCCGAACTCAGCCACGACTTCAAAAAAAAAAAAAAAAAAAAAAAAAAAAAAAAAAGAGGGGGGGAAGGCTATGGCTCCCAACAGCGATGATTGGAGAGCAAACAGTGCACAAGGGCAACGGAAGCTCGGATCCCTGAATTCAAGCTCCAGGAGGGACCCCGAGCCCGAATGGCCCCGAACGAACCTGCGACCGTTAACGGAAGGATGACTGGATATCTTCGAACGGCGTAAAAGGAGCTCGGCAAATAACAACCCTGCACGAATAAGAGAGGTCGTCGATGACCCCGGGACGATATGAAAAAGAAAAGAAGAAAAGAAGGAAGAAAGAGGAAAGGAAAATAAAGAAGTTCGGCAGACAACCATTCAATGCAAGATGCAAACAAGGTGACTAAATCCTCTTTTCATTTAGCAAGGTATACGCTACAGGACCCGATGGGTCAAGAAAAAAAAATATGTAAAATGTACATCGTCGCAAGCCTCGCAGGCACGGCCTGGAAGGGGTATACCGAAGGCCGCTCTGAGCTACAAACTCCTCTTCCCGTCCCTGTCCTTCTCAACCACATTCTCCAGTGCGTGTAACGGACCTATCAGCTCTCGTCCCACCTCGCTTCACTCCATCACCGACGTCCCAACCCTAGGGAGAAAAGGGTGGGATAGATTCCCGGGGGCGGCGGGTGCAACGGTGGCAGTGTCGAAGACCTGTTTCAAGAAGAACCGGAGTCACCTCGGAGGCAGCAGTGGTGCCAGAGGTATGCTCCATCTCCGAACGCTCTGCGACAGCCGCCACCCAAAATGCTCCGGCAAGGTCGGCATGCGCTACTTCCACCGTCCCCGCAACAAATTCTACTGCCCCACCGTCGACGCCGACCGCCTCTGGTCCCTCGGCCCCGACGGCATCAAGGATCCCGCCACAGCTTATGACGGCAGCTCTGCTCTCTTGACCGGTATCACCTCGCCTTGCTGCTCCGAAATTCTCGGGCAGAGTAACTTCATCGGCGGCCCCCGCTATTAAACCCTTGTTGTTGAAGGAATTCTTCCTCGGGCCCCCTTTAAAACGATGGAGATTCTCACCGGCCGCCGTTCTCCTCCCCTCCTTCCTCCAAACCCTAAACATCCCCTCAAGAATAGCCCCGGGGTGGAGGGCACGGTGGGGAAACCCTCGGAGAAGAGTTGGGGGACTGAAGGAGGCAAGGACCAGTGCTAGGGGAATGGCTGGGTATCTAAGCTCTCAGGCAAAAGAAAGGTCCTATCGGCAGGATGAAGCCACGAAAGGGGATTAGGGGGTTTTAAATAGCCGACGGATCCTGGCGCAGTTATGGCGGTGGGTGCTCCTGGGCCAGCTGGTGCGTGCCGCGTGTCTCGCATGTCCCCCTCATCGCTATCGAGGGTTGACCGTTCACAAATTCTCATAGCGCGACGCTTGGGATCGCATTCCGATGGAGGTTCCGAAAAGACTCTTCAGGTCACCTTCATCGAAAAATGGGCTCTGACGCGCACACATTGAATGCCAAAATATCTGGGAGCGGCGGTGCGCAAGATTCGAGGGGACGGCTTCGGCTGTGCCCATCTCTCTCTCTGTACTCCCTTCGTTTGAAATTCAAACTCGAAAGTAGGGGGACTGGTGTTGGGTATAAAAATACCCACAGCCGAAGTCCTCGACAGAATCGACCCCAGGAAGACTCCGTTCGGACTCCTACGGGAGCCGGGCTTCGTCCTCGACTCCAACAGCTGCAAGCAGTCTTCGTCCGGACTCCTATGGGAGCCGGACTCCGCCGACAACGTCAACCACAGACGGGCTCCTCCCGGACTCCTACGGGAGCCGGGCTCCGTCCTCAACTTCAACCGCTGGTAAGCGCTGTCCGGACTCCTACGGGAGTCGGACTTCGCCTTCAACCTTGATTGCAGGAAGACTCCGCCCGGACTCCTACGGGAGCCGGGCTTCGTCTTCGACTCCAACAGCTGCAAGCAGTCTCCGTCCGGACTCCTATGGGAGCCAGACTCCGCCGACAACGTCAACCGCAAGTGGGCTCCTCCCGAACTTCTACGGGAGCCGGGCTCCATCCTCAACTTCAACTGCTGGTAAGCGCTGTCCGAACTCCTTCGGGAGCCGGACTTCGCCTTCAACCTTGATTGCAGGAAGACTCCGCCCGGACTCCTACGAGAGCCGGGCTTCATCCTCGACTCCAACAGCTGCAAGCAGTCTTCGTCCGGACTCCTATGGGAGCCGGACTCCACCGACAACGTCAACCACAGGCGGGCTCCTCTCGGACACCAATGGGAGCCGGGCTCCGTCCTCAACTTCAACCACTGGTAAGCACTGTCCGGACTCCTACGGGAGCCGGACTTCGCCTTCAACCTTGATTGCAGGAAGACTCTGCCCGGACTCCTACGGGAGCCGGGCTTCGTCCTTGACTCCAACAGCTGCAAGTAGTCTCCGTCCGGACTCCTATGGGAGCCGGACTCCGCCGACAACGTCAACCGCAAGCGGGCTCCTCCCGGACTCCTATGGGAGCCGGGCTCCATCCTCAACTTCAACCGCTGGTAAGCGCTGTCCGGACTCCTACGGGAGCCGGACTTCACCTTCAACCTTGATTGCAGGAAGACTCCGCCCGGACTCCTACGGGAGCCGGGCTTCATCCTCGACTCCAACAGCTGCAAGCAGTCTCCGTCCGGACTCCTATGGGAGCCGGACTCCGCCGACAACGTCAATCGCAAGCGGGCTCCTCCCGAACTCCTACGGGAGCTGGGCTCCATCCTCAACTTCAACCGCTGGTAAGCGCTGTCCGGACTCCTACGGGAGCCGAACTTCGCCTTCAACCTTGATTGCAGGAAGACTCCGTCCGAACTCCTACAGGAGCCGGGCTTCATCCTCGACTCC
The DNA here is from genome assembly GCF_000442705.2 of Elaeis guineensis. NCBI lineage: Eukaryota > Viridiplantae > Streptophyta > Magnoliopsida > Arecales > Arecaceae > Elaeis > Elaeis guineensis. Next base: position 84,415,177 of record NC_026002.2, read on the forward strand.
AACAGCTGCAAGCAGTCTCCATCCGGACTCCTATGGGAGCTGGACTCCACCGACAACGTCAACCGCAAGCGGGCTCCCCCCGGACTCCTACGGGAGCCGGGCTCCGTCCTCAACTTCAACCGCTGGTAAGCGCTGTCCGGACTCCTACGGGAGTCAGACTTCGCCTTCAACCTTGATTGCAGGAAGACTCCGCCCGGACTCCTACGGGAGCCGGACTTCATCCTCAACTCCAATCGCTGGTAAGCCTCCGTCCGGACTCCTACGGGAGCCGGGCTTCGTCCTCCACCCTGACGACTACAGACAGACTGCGTCCGGACTCCGTCCGGACTCCTACGGGAGCCGGGCTTCATCTTCCACCCCGACGACTACAGACAGACTGCGTCCAGACTCCATCCCGACTCCTGCGGGAGCCGGACTCCATCACCAATTTCAACAACGAGCAGACTCCGCCCGAACTCCTACGGGAGCCGGGCTCCATCCTCAACCTCAGCTGTCGGTAAGCCTTGACCGGACTCCTACGGGAGCCAGGCTTTGCATCTGATCTCGATTGCAGGGGATTCCACCCGGGCTCTCACGGGAGCCGGACTCCACCCACGACCCCAACCGCAAGAAGGACTCTGCCCGAACCCCTACGGGGGCCCGACTCCGGCTGCTGCCAAACTTCAGCCAGCAGATCAGCACTCCCGGGCCATAATCACGGCCACGGTCCTGCTCCACCCCCTGCGGCGGGTTCCGCGCAGCTCCATTATTCTTTGACAGGCTGTATCAACGGCCATGATTCTGCTCCACTCACTGCGGTAGACCCTACGCGACTCCATTATTCTCTGACAGGCTATATCAACGGCCACGATTCTGCTCCACTCACTGCGGCAGACCCTACGCGACCCCATTATTCTCTGACAGGCTGTATCAACAGCCATGATTCTGCTCCACTCCCTGCGGCGGGTGCTGCGTGACTCCGCTACCTGTAACAAATTCCACGTGGCACGCCCCAGCGATGGCCACGGGTCTACTCCACTACTCTTCACAGCAAATCCCGCCTGACTCTCGGCAGCCCACGACCAGGTGGTTGCAAACGTCGCCATCCATCCGTTACCTCCTCCGCCTATAAAAAGAAGGACCAGATACGTTATTCTATAAGCTCATTTCTTATCTCAAAACTCTGCTAAATTCTCCATTCGAGCACTCCATTCTTGTTGAGGCAGAGAACTGACTTGAGCGTCGGAGGGTCTTGTCGGAGCAACCCCACCTCCGGTTTAGACTTCCTTTGCAGGTCCCGACGGCGACCGCGACTTCCCCGACTCCAGCTTATCCGGCGCCTTCAGATTTTTGCACCAACAATAGGGAATAAAGATTTGGCTGTCGTCACAGTTCTCCATGAAGGATCTGGGAGAAGCTTCCTACATCCTAGGGATGAGGATCTATAGGGATAGATCTAAAAGGTTGCTTGGTTTATCTCAGTCCACGTACATTGATACTATGCTGAAGAGGTTCAGTATGGAGAATTTCAAGAAAGGCTATCTTCCGATAGGCCATAAAATTTCTCTCTCAAAGAGGGATTGTCCGACAACACCTCAAGAGAGAGAGAGCGTATGGGTAGGATTCCATATGCTTCGGTAGTGGGATCTATCATGTACGCCATGACATGTACACGACCAGATGTGGCATACTCACTAGCGGTAGTGAGTAGATACCAATCTGATCCAGGGGAGAATCACTGGAAGGTTGTTAAAATCATCCTGAAGTATTTAAGAAATACTAAGGATCAGTGGCTTATTTATGGTGAATCGGACTTGAGACTTATAGGGTTTACAGACTCTAGTTTTCAGTCTGATCACGATGACAGCAAAAATGTATCGGGATTTATTTTTATCCTTAATGGTGGGGCTATCTGCTGGAAAAGTTTCAAGCAGCACATAGTGACAGAAAGGAGAACCTGGCTGACCCATTCACTAAAACCATTGCGGTGAAGGAGTTTGACAACTACAAGTCGAAGATGAGTATTAGATACTGCAACGATTGGCTTTAGGTCAAGTAGAAAATTATTTGGAATAGTGTCCCAAAGCCAATCGTCAGTCTGTTGACGGTTGTGCTCATTTTTATATTTGTACATGAATTATGAATTAATAAAAATTATTTTGATATTTTTCATCACAAAATATTTCATCTTCTAATGAACTCCTATGTTGTGGTGAAGTCCTTAGGACTATTTAGACTCGACAAAGGAGGATTTGTCGTTTAGTCTTTCAATCTGTTCATGACCGAATGATACGTTGTTACTAAGGATGACAACATTTATCAAGCATAGGTCGTTGTGTGCCATATAGATTGGTTGTCCTCTTAACCAATGAGTGTGGAGACACTGGTATGGCATACAGATGAGATATAAAGGTACATCTGCACTGAACGTGACCGACTCCGGAGCTATTTTTGCTGTCAAGATTTGCTCCGATGGAATATGGGTATAAATATCCCTCCGACCTGAGACCACCACGATGACTTGCAAGCAACTCACTGCACTTAGGCACTGGACTACCTGAATTTTTAATTCGATGACGGAAGGCTGCTGGGTGTAGTCAAGTACTTGACTTATCGGTGTGTGTGTCAAGATGGGATGGACCACTCCAGTTTAGGAGCTGTGTACAGTTATGTTTCAATTTAGCAAAATCTTGACCAGGGTAGTCCTTGTGAGGAGTCACAGGACTGTTTGAGTTGAGCATGATTCGGATGATCTGATCAGGGTTGATAGTTTAACCCTGAGTTGTCCTAAACACAGGGGTCAAAAGGATGAATTATATAGTAACTATATTCATGTAGGTTCTGAGTGTTGCAATTGTGACTCTTCGATCTATCCGGACATCAGGTACCATTGCTAGATGGTCACTTCGATTAGTACAAAAATTGATTCCTGTGCTACCGGCTTAGGTTCGAACCTGCGGGGTCACACACATTAGAGGTTCCTATCTGAGATATGGATAGGACGTAAGCCAGTACTCTCGCACCTTAGGGTTTGGGGGTGTCCGACTTATGTTAAATGTTTAATTACGGATAAGCTTGGACCTAGGTCTGACAAGTGTTATTTCATAGGGTACCCAAAAGAGACCAAAGGGTATTATTTCTACCTAGCTGATGAGCAAAAGGTGTTTGTCAACCTTAAGGCAATCTTTTTGAAAAAGAAGTTTCTTGATGAAGGGACTGTTGCCTCTAAGGTCAAACTTGAGGAAGTTCGATAGGTGGAAAAACCGACACAAGTTGCTGAACCTGAATCAAATTTTGTTAGATTAGATCTAGAGTCCATTGTTCCTGCACCCTTAAGGCGGTCTGGTAGAGTACCACATCAATCGGACAGATACTATGGTTTCTTGGTCCAGGATGGCGATCCTGTCAAACTTGATGAAAATGATGAGGATCCAATCACCTACATGGATGCAATGCAGAGACCTGACTCTAAGAAATGGCTAGAGGCCATGAAATCCGAAATGGAGTCCATGAAGGTCAACGATGTGTGGACATTGGTTGACCCACCTGAAGAAGTAAAACCCATAGGGTGTAAGTGGGTCTTCAAGAAAAAGAGGGGTACAGACGAAAAGGTGGAGACCTATAAAGCACGTCTGGTTGCCAAGGTATATCGTCAACGTTATGGTATAGACTATGACGAGATATTTTCTCCTGTCCAATGCTCAAATCCATTCAGATTATGCTTGCGATAGCTGTCCATCTGGACTATAAAATCTGGCAGATGGATATGAAGATAGCTTTTCTAAACGGAGAGCTGGACGAAGAGGTGTATATGATACAACCTGAAGGATTCACATCCATAGATGAGTCTAAGGTGTGCAGGCTACAGAGGTCCATTTATGGACTTAAGCAGGCATCCCGGAGTTGGAACATACATTTTGATAGGACGATCAAAACGTATGGCTTCGTTAAGAATGAAGAAGAGCCCTACATTTATAAGTGGGCTAATGGTCCAATAGTGGTATTTCTTATATTGTATATGGATGACATTCTCTTAATCGAAAATGATGTCCCTGCATTACAGGGAATAAAGATTTGGCTGTCGTCACAGTTCTCCATGAAGGATCTGGGAGAAGCTTCCTACATCCTAGGGATGAGGATCTATAGGGATAGATCTAAAAGGTTGCTTGACTTATCCCAGTTCACATACATTGATACTATACTGAAGAGGTTCAGCATGGAGAATTTCAAGAAAGGCTATCTACCGATAGGCCATGAAATTTCTCTCTCGAAGAGGGATTGTCCAACAACACCTCAAGAGAGAGAGCGTATGGATAGAATTCTATATGCTTCGACAGTGAAATTTATCATGTACGTCATGACATGTACACGACCAGATGTAGCATACTCACTAGGGGTAGTGAGTAGATACCAATCTGATCCAGAGAAAAATCACTGGAAGGTTGTTAAAATCATCCTGAAGTATTTAAGAAATACTAAGGACCAGTGCCTTATTTATGGTGAATCAGACTTGAGACTTATAGGGTTTACAGACTCCAATTTTCAGTCTGATCATGATGACAGCAAGAGTGTGTCGAGATTTATTTTTACCCTTAATGGTGGGGCTGTCTGCTGGAAGAGTTCCAAGCAGCATAATGTGGCAGATTTAGTTTGCAAGGCAGAGTATGTCGCTGCATCAGATGCTGCCAAAGAAGTGGTGTGGCTGAGAAAATTCATCATCGAGCTCGGAGTAGCACCCTCCCTGGTTGGTCCAGTTCTACTCTACTGTGACAGCTCTAGAGCCATTGCTCAGGCAAAGAAACTGAAGGCATACTAGCGGACGAAACATATTCTGCGTCGCTACCATCTCATTCAAAAAATTATGGATCGAGGTAACATCGACTTTCAGAAGATCGACGGAAAGGAGAACCTAGCCGACCCATTCACTAAAGCCATTGTGGTGAAGGAGTTCGATGACTTCAAGTCAAAGATGGGTATTAGATACTGCACCGATTGGCTTTAGGCCAAGTGGGAGATTGTTAGGAATAGTGTCCCAAAGTCAATCGTCAGTCTGTTGATGGTTGTGCTCTTTCTTGTATTAAAATATGAATTATAAATTAATAAAAGTTATTTTAGTATTTTTTATCATAAATTATTTCATCTTCTAATGAACTCCTGTGTTGTGGTGAAGTCCTTAAGACTATTTAGACTCGACAAAGAAGGATTTATCGTTTAGTCCTTAAACCTGTTCGTGATCAAATGATACGTTGTTACCAAGGACAACAATGTTTATCAAGCATAAGTCGTTGTCTACCATATGGGTTAGTTGTCCTCTTAATCAAAGAGTGTGGAGACACTGGTATGACATACAGGTGAGATGTAAGGGTACATCTGCACTGAACGTGACCGATTCCGAAGCTTTTTTTGCTGTCAAGATTTGCTCCGATGGGATATGGGTATAACTGTCCCTCCAACCTGAGACTGCCACAGTGACTTGCAAGCAACTCACTGCACTTAGGCACTGGACTACCTGAATTTCTAATTTAGTGACGGAAGGCTGCTGGGTGTAGTCAAGTACTTGACTTGTCAGTGCATGTGTCAAGATGGTATTGACCACTCTAGTTCAGGAGCTGTGTACAGTCATGTTTCAATTTAGTAAAATCTTGGCCAGGATAGTCCTAATGAGGAGTCACAGGACTGTTTGAGTTGAGCACGATTCGGATGATCTGATCAGGGTTGACAGTTTAACCCTGAGTCATCCTATACATAGGGGTCAAAAGGGATGAATTATACAGTAACCATATTCGCATAGGTTCTGAATGTTGCGATTGTGACTATTCGACCTATCCGAACATCGGGTACCATTGCTAGATGATCACTTTGATTAGTACAGGAATTGGTTCCTGTGCTACCGGCTTAGGTTCGAACCTACGGGGTCACACACATTAGAGGTTCCTATCTGATCTGATGGCTGGTGAAGAGTCCCACTGGACTGAGACTCTTCGACCAAGAGTCCTAATACTTGAAGACTCTAAGTCCTATATATCTGAGACTCTGTGATCAAGAATCAAAATTCTCTGATCATGAGTTCCACATATTTTGGATATCGGGGTCAAGAGTCCCACTGGTTTGGGACTCTTCGATCAAGGTTTCATATCGATGGACTTTGATGCCCGATTGCCCATCGAATTTAGACTCAGTATTTATGAGAGGTTTAATTAGTAATTTGATCATTAATTAACTCAATTTGATTGAGTAATTATTTTTGGATCAAGTCCAATTGAATTGGATTCAGTTGGGTTTGACCTGATTAGGTTAAGAATTGACCTAATCGCCAAGGTGGTTTGGTCCCTGATCTGATCAAGGGTTGGGCTTAGTTAATTCCTGATTTGATTAGAATTTTATTGAGCCTAATTAAGCCTAATTGTGTTGAGTTTAACTTAGTCTAATTGTGCCTAACTCATTTTGATAAGGTTGGTTTAATTAGGTTTGAAACCACCTTGACTTATCTCCCTGTGCCACCTCACCTCATCCCGCGCCCATTTGAATTCACGAGAAACGAGTTCTCATGAATTTTCTCCCATGCAGAAGCCTTCCCACGCTCTCCTATGTGCACCAATTTGAGTGGATAAAGATGGTTGGTTGGCCATTCAAATTCAAATGATGTTTGAATTTGAATGGGCAACTAATCTTATACGCCACCTTATCCACTTATGCACCCCATTCACTACACGAGAAAAGATTTCTCGTGTAAACTCTCCACGCACAAATGAACCCACACCCCTTCTCTTCTCACACCTTGAGTGGATAAGGATAGGTTGGTTGGCATTTGAATTCAAATTTGATTTGAATTCAAGTGAGCAACCACCTAGCTTTATCCTCTCACGCGATGAAAATGCTGAGAAGATGCGGTCTTGCACCATTTTAAAAGGAATAAGAAAGTGGGGCATGCGCTAATCTCATCTGTGAGAAAAAAGTAGGCATGAGAAAGGCCTTCTGTGTGAGAAAAGAAAAGAAAAGAAAAGAAGAGAGAAAGGGTGCAGTGTTTTTCTGAGAGTACCCTAAGGTTTCTATCTAGGATTCGAGAAGTGAGAAGGTGAGCTACGAGTGTCATGAGTCCACCAAACTTCAGAGAGAACTTCATCAACCTCTTTACTATCTCTGCTAATGATTCAAAGCATCCGAAGAATCGGCAGACACCGATCGAAGGAGTTCGATCAGCATCAACCATCGAAAGGGTTCTGCAATGAACTAGCATTCGTGAGGAGCCGATCAGACCGAAAGCTTCGTGTGGATAATCCATGGAGGTCAGACATACTATGTGGCTGCATTGCGATGATCAGACCTTCACGATGGTGATCAGACTACAGCGATCGACTATCTGCATGAAGGTAATGTGTTCTGAACACATAACAGTAAAATATTTACTGTAGAAGTTTAAATTTTAAATTTAAATGCATGCTATATATATCATATGTAGATCCTTGTGTAGGGTTAATATATATTAATTAATTAGATTAATTAATAATTTCTACTATAAAATTATAATTTTGAAAAAGTTTTAAAATTATCATTTTACCCCTGCACTGAAATTCACTTCACATAGATCCTTAATGGTAGTTTAGATCTGATCTAAGGTATGTTTAGAAGATTAAAATATTTAATTTTTTATATTTTACTGTAAAATTTTAAAAAAAATACTTTGAACTACCTATTTTTTCTTCGCCCATGACCCTGCTTCTTACAAAAGAAGCACTCTGCCTGAATTTGATCAGCCTTTAACTTGAGTTTCTGGGACTTGGCACCTAGCACCGACTCCCAGCACCTGGCATCTTCTTATTCATTTTCTTTTTTTTCTTTCTTAAAGAGACGACGGCTACCTGAAGAAGATCCTCCCACTAAATTTACGGTCTCTTTGTGGAGCTGGTGATCTTGCTCAAAAGTCTGTAGCTACCCCAATAGATCGTGGTAGTTGACTATAGACTTTGTCATTCTAAAATGACTGAGGAATGACAGATAGGACTTGGGTAGTGAGTTCAGGATCACATCTTGTCCTAACTGTTCATGCAAAGAAAAGTCGAGTTTGCTCAATTTTTCAATCTATTCGATCATGTACAATACATGATCGATAACAGATGCACCCTCCTTCATTTAGATATTGAAAATAACATAACTAGTCTTGTGCTGCTCAACGTCATCAGAAGTACTAAAGGAATCCCTCAACACTTGAAACATTTCCTTTGGTTGAGCCTCTTCAAATTTTTGATGGAACTCATTGTTCATGGAGGCCCGAATGATGCAATGAATCGTGGTGTGATCGTTGAGCCACTTCAAATAAGTATCTCAAACCATACCTCGGGCATTGGGAATAGACTCATCAGGTGCCAGATCCATTATCACATAAAGGATCCACTCATGCTCTAGGACTATTTTTAGCTTTTGATATCAATTATCGAAATTCGATCTGGTTAGCATCTCACTATCCAACAGTGATCGGAGTGATAAGTTTGAGGCCATATCTGCACACACAAGAAAAACACAAAGCCTAATTAGTATATGAATTTATTAATCTTAAAGATTGGGACTTTAGTCTAAAGGTCCTTCCACTTTTTTATACAAATTGATAGCCTCTATCTCCAATTCAAAAAATTACCTTAATTCTTTAGCAGATATTAAAATCCACATAGACTGCATATAAGCTCGAGGATGACTCGATCAACCCATATGCACCTATGGGTAGGTTCTTAACCAATTATTTCTTTAAACAACTTCTAGTAATTAATTTAACCCCAAATTTTATTTTAATAAATGATGGGCCTCCACTAAATATTTCGGTTAGGTCAAATCATTAACATGAACCTACTTAGTAATTTTACCTAATGAGTGATTAGGCCCGAGGATGGCTCGATCAACTCAACCATCATCAGATAGTTCAACAGAGTCATCATATGATGAATGATAATTCTATCATTCAGAGAGAACACCAGATGGATAGCATCTGCAATGTCAATCAAAAATAATGGACCCATTATCACTCACCTTAATAGGAGGCTATGATCTAGTTATCACCATAACCAGCTCATTTTAGAGACCTAATAATTTAGAAGATTTAATCAATTTAGAGAAAAAGAGATCAATCAATAGACTATAATCCTCTCACTGACTTCACCAAGTCACTGAATCGAGTTAGGGTCATGCTGATTGAACTGGCACCTAGACCAGTCACACTGATCCATCTTAATGGCATGGGCTAACTTGAATCACTTAGCGATCTAATCAAAATCTAATTCATCAAATTAGTCAGGTAAGTGAGATCGATGGGAAGGTCTGCTAAGCTTGTCTTAAACACCATCAAAATGATCAAATAAACCACTCACAATGAAAAACCATCGGTCAAGATATTAAACTTACCTTAGACACCAATTGATTAATTAATTTCAATTTGACTAACTTAATGATTTGGATTCAACCACTGAGCCACAATCAAAGTCTATTTGGTCTAATCAAAGATATGGACTTGACCATCTACAACTATTGTATTAGAGAAATCCTGATTAATCTAATTCAATATTTGGTTAGACTTAATCAATTTCTCTACATGATCAATCAATTCATTGATTCTAACCTTAAGTCTAACCAATTAAATAGAAAATTCTGATTTGAGCTAACCCATGCCCTATATTTTATGCAACATCATTAGATCTCAAATCAAAATTCTAGATCCAATTAACTTGACACTTAATTCTCAATTAAGTTTTACATCAACATAGTTAAGATTTTGAAAATAATTTTTATGTAAACTTTTTACATTGGATCATAAAATCTTTTAGATCAAATCTAAATTTTTATGATTTTAAATCAAAATAATTTTGATTAATCAAGATTAGATGTAAGTAGTTTCTTTGCAATTTGCATCACATACAACAACACTTAGGGTTTCAAGATCTAGGATTTTACAAGAAAGTAAATTTTCTCCTTTCACTTTCTTCTTCATGGGACCTCATAGTGGCACCCCTACACGCCATGAAGAGCACCCCATTGAATAAGAAGAGAGGGTCATGCAACCCTACTTGCTCCTATGATCGGATGGCCTGGTGATTACTCAATCTAAGTATTTTGCTACTTAGAATATCTAATCTAAATAGATGATAATTAGATCTAAAAATAAAATTATTTAGATCTAATCTAAATCATAAATAATCAGATCTAATATCAAAAATTAGATCTAAAATTATAATAATTCATATCAAAACAAGTTAAATTTTTATACAGTAAAAATAAAAAATTAAATAATTTAATCTTAATTATATGTATAAGATCTAATCTTAAAATACTACATCATAATTTATGATATAAAAAATATATACTTTAGATCTAAAAATAAAAATGCATCGATCTCATTGATGCTAAAATTCTAGATCTAACTATTAGATCTAATATTACGATCAGGATAAAATAGAAAACATTACCAAACAACTTTGATATTAATTTTCTCTGATCCAATGATTAGAGAAGATATTTCTCAAGTCACTCATAGGCACACAAAGTCATCTGGCCTTTATAAAAAAATTCATGTGAAGACTGGCACAGATCAGGGATTTGGAGGTGCTAGCCTGTAAGTAACTTTGATGGCTGATCTCTTTCTTTTTCTTCAAGCACCTTGGATACTCCAAAGGATAAAGAGATCTAGAGGAGAAATAGAAAGAGAGGAGAAGAGGTCTAAAAAAATAAAAACCAATAAGAAAATGGATGTATGATGCCCAGAAGAGGTGACCTCTTTTTATAGGCAAAAACTAGGATTTTTCATCTAAGGGAAGAGGGCCATAATCACCATGCCACAAATCAGTTTTGTGCATCTAAAAAATTCCAAAAAAAACTTTAAAATATGGAGAAAGATTTTGATGTCTCATACACCCAAGTACTCACCAAGAAAAATTTAAAAAAAAATTATTATGGCACCAACAACTTTCCTTATATGAAAATTTTTTTTTCTTATTTTCATCTTATCTTTAATTCGGATCACATTCGAATTTGACAAGAGATAGAATTATGAGTCATCAATCATTGCTGCCCACCCTTATTGGTTCTACTACTTTGATGCCAAAAAGATCAAGTCAAATCCTTTTTGGCGTGGAGATATGGGCAAGGGTCCATGTGTGGTACAAGGAGATAAGGATAGAGTCCAAGTTGACAAGGACTCTTCATTCCTAATCTAATTCTAATCCAAATCAAATTTGGATTGAATCCACTGATAGAAATAAACCTAATCCAATTAGAAATCCAAATATCTCATTAAATTTCTAACTCATTCATGAATGAGCTGATTCTAAATCTTGATCGAATCAGGATCAAATTTTATTTTGTAATCAGGATTGATCATATCAAAACCAATCTGAGTTGAATGGAATCTAATTCAATTAGATTTGATCCAAAGCTCTTTACTCAATCAAATTGAGTCAATTACTAATTAATTTTTTATTAATAATAGAGTTTCAATCCCAATGAGACTCTCTCCCAGAGTCTCAGTTTCAGTAGGACTCATCACCAAAGTCACAATCCAATTAGACTCTTTAGCTATCTGATCTGACCAAATCTTCTAATGCATATGATCTCATAGGTTCAAACCTAGATCGATAGCATAGGAATAACTTCCTATACCAATCAATGTAACCATCTAGCAATGGTGACCCGATGATTGGATAGGTCGAAGTATTGCAAAGCAACTTTCTAGAACCTACTGACGTATGGTTATCGTATAATTCATCTCTTTGACCTAAATGCTTAAGGTGACTTAAGATTTAACTATCAATCTTAATTTAGTCAACCACATTATATTTCAACCTTTCAAATCTATCTCATAGATTAATCTGACCAAGGTTTTACTAAATTGAAATACACTGATGCATATCTCCTACTAATTCAAAGGGGTCAATTCCATCTTAACTCACATACTAACTTGATAAGTACTTGACTGCACCCAATATTCTTTCATCACTGAATTAAAAACTCAGATGGTCCAATCATAAAGTATAGTGAGTCGCTTATAAATTATCGTGGTGGTCTCAGATCTGAGGGACACTTATACCCATACCCTTCATGAGCTACTCTTGATAGCAGAGTGCTCGGCATATGGTCTCATTCGATGCGAATATACTCCTACATTCCATCTACATGCCATAATAATGTCTCCACACTCTTTAGTTAAAAGGATAACTAACTCATATAGCATACAACGATCTATACTCGATATTGCTATCATCCTGTTAATAGCATATCATTTGGTCGCAAATATTTTTAGGGACTTAACGATAAATACTCTTTTGTCAATTAATTCTACTCCTAAAGACTTCATTACAAAACAAGAGTTCAAAGATGGATAATTTATAATAAAAATATCAAATAATTTTTATTAATAAAAATTCATATATAATTTACAAGATGAGCACAATCATTAACAGGCTGACGATTGGTTTTGGGACATATTTCTCAATAATTTTATAATCATGAAAGGCTGCAACGACAAGCAGAGTATGGATGGATTTCAATATAGCCACAGATAAAAAAGTTTCACGATAGTCTATGCCTTTGCATTGACTATACCCTTTCACGACTAGTCTTGCCTTATAAGTCTCTACCTTACCATCCGATCTAATTTTTCTTTTGTAAATCTATTTACACCCAATAGGTATAATACCTTCAAGTGGATCTACTAAGAACCAAATTTGATTGAAATATATGGAGTCAATTTTTAACTTTATTGCTTCCATCCATTTCTCGAAGTCTATATCTAATTTTTTCTTTATCGTCGATTTTGGGATCATTCCTAATGTCCCTATCTCCCACAAGAAATGCTTCCTTTAAATTTTCTGTAAGAATACTTAAGTATCTTTTAGGAGGATGGAAGATCCTACTTAATCTACGAAATGGAAGAGGTGTCACATCTACTGGCTCATTATTGGGTTCAGATTCTTGGACTCATTGCTCTTCAGAGACTTTCTCTTCGAGCTCAATCTTCCTCCCACTACCTCCATCTTAGATAAATTTTTTTTTCTAGAAGTCGACATAACAACTCACAATCATATTGTGATCTTAAGAAAGATAGAAGTAGTATCCCATGATTTTTTTAGGATACTCTATAAAGCAAGTCCTAAATGATCCAGTTTCTAACTTGTCCACCTACTGCCGCTTGACATGGGCCGGACATCTCCAAATCTTGAGGTACCTAAGAATTGGCTTCTTACCATATCATAACTCATATGGTATGGTAAGAATGGATTTAGAGAAAATCTGATTCAAAAGATAAACCACAGAAAGTAAAGCATATCTCCAGAGAAAAATAGAAAGGTCAGTAAAGCTCATCATAGATCGGACCATATCTAATAAGGTCTGATTCTTTCTTTCGAATACGCCGTTGAGTTGAGGCATCTCTAAAGATATCCATTGTGAGACTATGCCATTATCCTTAAGATAGGTCCGAAATTTTCCATTAAGGTATTTCCCTCCTCGATCTGATCGAACAATCTTTATTATTTTTTCGATCTATTTTTCTACTTCATATCTGAATTCTATGAATTTTTCAAAGGCTTCAGACTTTCGGTGCATCAAATACATAAACACATACCATGAATAATGATCGATAAAAGTTATGAAGTAGATATAGCCACTCTTAGCTTGTACATCGAATGGACCACACATATCAGTGTGTACTAGGACTAATATCTTAGTGGACCTTTCTCCTTGCCCCATAAAGGGTAGCTTGGCCATTTTTTTTTGAAGACAAAATTCACAGACTGGATAAAATTCAAAAGTTAATGGTTCAAAAAGATCATCTTTCTCCAATTTGTTGAGTCTGTCCTCTTCAATATGGCCTAGCTTAAGGTGCCACAGATAATTTTGGCTAATCCTATCTCTAGATCTCTTAGACCCTATGGCATTCATAATTTACTTGTTAATATTTACACTCACATCTGTATGTAAATAATAAAGACCATCAATCAAGAAAGTATATGCAATAATTTTATTTTTGAAATAAATTGAACACATATCTTTATTGAAATAAAAATTATAGTTGTCCTATGCCAGCACAGAGATAAAAATTAAATTTTTATTGGCTACTGGTACATAATAATAGTTTTTTAAAAATAAACTAAGTCCTAACGATAGTCACAGAGGTTAGATTCCGACGGCCACAGCAGCAACCCTTGCTTCATTGCCAACTCAGAGAGTGATCTCGCCTTCTCTCAGCCCCCTCGCTTCTTCAAGACCCTGCATAGAAGTGCACAAATGAGCACTTGAACCAGAATCAAGAACCCAACTAGAAAAAGAGAAAACCATTAGGTTAGTTTCAATAACGAGCATATTAGATATTGTTGGGAATAATGTTCCAAAGCCAATCGTCAGTCTATTGATGGTTGTACTCATTTTTATATATGTACATGAATTATGAATTAATCAAAATTATTTTAATATTTTTCATCATAAAATATTTCATCTTCTAATGAACTCCTATGTTGTGGTGAAGTCCTTAGGACTATTTAGACTCGACAAAGGAAGATTTGTCGTTTAGTCCTTAAATCTATTCACGACCAAATGATACATTATTACCAAGAATGATAATGTTTATCAAGCATAGGTCATTGTGTGCCATATAGGTTGGTTGTCCTCTTAACCAATGAGTGTGGAGACACTGGTATGGCATACAGGTGAGATATAAGGGTACATCTGCACTGAATGTGACTGACTCTGGAGCTATTTGTGCTGTCAAGATTTACTCTGATGGAATATGGGTATAAATATCCCTCCGACCTGAGACCGTCATGGTGACTTGCAAGCAACTCACTGCACTTAGGCACTGGACTACCTGAATTTCTAATTCAGTGACGGAAGACTGCTAGGTGTAGTCAAGTATTTAACTTGTCGGTGCGTGTGTCAAGATGGGATTGACCACTCCAGCTTAGGAGATATGTACAGTCATATTTTAATTTAGCAAAATCTTGACCAGGGTAGTCTTTGTGAGGAGTCACAGGACTGTTTGAGTTGAGCACGATTCGAATGATCTAATCAGGGTTGACAGTTTAACCCTGAGTCATCCTAAACACAAAGGTCAAAAGGATGAATTATACAGTAACCATATTCACGTAGGTTCTGAGTGTTGCGATTGTGACTATTCGACCTATCCGGTCGTCGGGTACCATTGCTAGATGGTTACTTCGATTAGTACAGAAATTGATTCCTATGCTACTGGCTTAGGTTCAAACCTGCGGGGTCACACACATTAGAGGTTCCTATCTGATCTGATGGCTGATGAAGAGTCCTAATATTCATAGACTATGAGTCCTACATATCTGAGACTCTATGATTGAGAATCAGGATTCTCTGATCATGAGTCCCACACATTTTGGATACCGGGGTCAAGAGTCCCACTGGTTTGGGACTCTTCGATCAGGGTTACATATCGATGAATTCTGATACCCGATTACCCATCGAATTTGGACTCAATATTTATGAGAGATTTAATTAGTGATTTGATTGCTAATTAACTCAATTTAATTGAGTAATTATTTTTTGGATCAAGTCCAATTGAATTGGATTCAGTTGGGTTTGACCCATTAGGTTAAGAGTTGACCTAATCGTCGAGATGGTTTGGTCCCTGATTTGATCAGGGGTTGGGCTTAATCAATTTCTGATTTGATTAGGATTTTATTGAGCCTAATTAAATCTAATTAAGTTGAATTTAAATTAGTCTAATTGGGCCTAACTTATTTGGTTCAATTAGGTTGGTTTAAATAATGAAACCACCTTGACCCATTCTCCCTGCGCCACCTCACTTCCACTGCATCTATTTGAATTCACGAGAAGGAAGTTCTCATGAATTTTTTCTCATGCAAAGCCCTCCTCATGCCCTACTTTAATGCACCATATGAGTGGATAAGGATGATTGGTTGGCCATTCAAATTCAAAACAAAGTTTGAATTTGAATGAGCAACCAATCTTAGCGCCTTGACCTTATCCTCTTTTAGCACCCCATTTATTACACGAGAAAATGTTTCTCATGAAATCACTCATGCACAAATTAAGCCACACCCTCCTCTTCTCACACCCTTAGTGGATAGGGATAAATTGGTTTCCATTTGAATTCAAAATTTGATTTGAATTCAAATGTGCAATTACTCATCTTTATCCTCTCACATGGATAAGATGTTTTGATGTTGTTTTAAAAGGAGGAGAAGAGTGGGGTGTGTGCAAGAAAAAATTTTGGAGTGAAAATCTGGGTGTGAGGAATGCTTGTGTGCAAGGTGAAGGTCTATATCCTTCTGAGAGAAAAAGAAAGAAAAGAAAGAAAAAATATGCGCAGGGTTTCAGTGAGTTCTTCAGCGTTTCAGCCTGGAGTTCGGGAAGTGAGAAGGTGAGCTACGAGTGTCGTGAGCCCACCAAATTTTAGAGAGATCTTCAACATTCTCTCAAGCATATTTGTTGATGATCCAGAGCATCCAAAGAATCGACAGACATCGATCGAAGGAGTTCGATCAGCATCGGCCGTCGAAAGGGCTCTACAACGAGCTAGCACTCGTGAGGAGTCGATCAGATCGGAAGCTTCGTGTGGATGATCCGCAGAGGCCAGACACACTATGTAGCTGCATCATGATGAACAGACTCTCTCGATGGTGATCAAATTATGGTGATCTACTACCCGCATAAAGGTATTATGTTCTGAACACATTAGAGTAAAGTGTTTACTGTTCAAATTCGAATTTCAAATTTAAATGCATACATGCTATATATCATATTTAGATCCTAGTGTAGGATAAATTTTTATTAATTAATTAGATTAATTAATAATTTTTGCTATAAAATAATGATTTTGAAAAAGTTTTAAAATTACCATTTTACCCCTGCACTGATTTTCCCCACAAATGGTATCGGAGCCGGTTCTAAGATATGATATATGAATTTGCATGCATAGATTAAGTTGTAATCTAAAAGTTTAAATTTAAAATTTATTTAAAATTTAAAATTCAAAATTTAAAATTTGAAATTTAAAATTTAAAATTTAAAATTTGAAATTTAAATTTTAAAATTGGTATATTTAGATATACTTGATCCAAGTAGCAAGTAATCGAATTGGGTTGGTTGCCATGGCCTTCCGGTCATAGGAGAAAAGTAGGGTTTAAAGGCCCTCTCTTCCCATTCGATGGGGTCTCCTATGGTGGTAAGGGTGCCGATGCAATTATATCCCATGCAGATAAAGTAGCGAAAGGAATATTCATGATTTATTTTGATTGGGTTATTTTCTGTTATGTAATTAGCAAAAGGATTGCTATTTATGAAATGTGCTGATCTATTTATGAAATGAGTCAACATCTTTGGTGAACAGAAAATAAAACCTTTCAAATTTGGAAATTATTTTCGAAATGCCAAACCCTGACCCATCAGCCCAAATACTTAATTAAAAAAATTAAGTATTGTCTAGTAGGTCTAGAATTATGAATTAAGATCTAAGATAATTGCATAAACTTGTGGGTCAATGGGTTAGATGGATTAGATCCATAATTGGGTTAGACCTAAGGTTAGCTTAAAGAAATGGACTAAATTAGAGTAATTGATCAAATCTAATCAAAAGTTGAATTAGATTAGGTCAAGGATACTCTAGACTCAACTTCAATAGTTGTAGTTGAATGGGTCTATGTCTTTAACTAGATCAAGATGGACTTAATTCATGGCTACACGATGGAATCCTATTTACTAAGTTGATCAAATTAAAACTAATGAACCGGTTGGTGTCTAAGGTAAGTTTGACCGTTTGACTAGTGGTTTTTAAGCGGGAGCTACTCGCAGTGATTTGATCTCTGATGAGTTAATGGCTTATCCCCACCACTGATCTCACTTACCTGGCCAACCTGATGAATTAGGTTTTGATTAGATCACTTGATGATTAGGGCTCACCCATGTCATTAGGTAAATCAGTGTGACTGATTTAGGTGCTCCTAATGCCGGCTTTAATTAAATCTTTTTTTAATCTGACTTGTTGAAGTCAGTGGGAGGATTGAAATTGGCTAAATTTTTTCTTCTCTTCTATTCTTTAATAAAATTTTTAAAAATTATTAGGTCCTAAAAATGATTAAGTTATATTGATAACTAAGTCATAGCCTCCCATTAAGTGAGTGATAATGAGTCTATTAGTTTAATAATCATTGGAGGCCCAAAGGCCTGGTGCTTATTGACTAATGGAGTTATCATTCATAATATGATAATTTGGTTTGAGTCTTTCTGATGGTGGTCAGGTTGGCCGGCCAAAGTCGAGCCTGATCATTTATTGGTCCAATTCACCAAATCAAATCATGTTAATGGTTGGACCTAACCAGATCTTTTCAGTGGAGGCCAAAGCCTACTGATTAGGTTCTGGGGTAAAATCAATTATTAGAAGTTGTTTAGAGAAACAACTGGTTATGAACCTACCCATAGATGCACATGGGTTGACCAACCAAAGTTGGGCTCGTGTGTAGTCTGTGTGGATTCTAGTACCCACTAAAGAATTAAAGTAATTCCTCGAATTGGAGGTTGAGGCTATCAATTCATAAAAATACTGGGAGAAACTTTAGACTAAAGTCCAAGTCTTTAGTATTAATAATTTATGTAGTAATATAGGTCTGGTTTTCCTTTATGCAGCTATGGCTACTACCCTTTCGCTCTGGTCATTATTAGATAATGACAAGCTCATGGGACCTAATTTCGATAGCTGGTATCGAAAATTAAAAATCATCCTTGAGCATGAGCGGATCCTTTATGTAGTTGCGGATCCGACACTTGAGGAGCCAGCCCCGAACGCTAGAGGGGTGGTCCAAGATACTTATCAGAAGTGGCTCAATGATCACCCACCATTCGGTGTATTATGCTGGCAGCAATGAATGATGAGTTCAGCCGCAGGTTCGAGAATGCCCAACCACAGGAGATGCTTCAAATGTTGAACGACTCCTTTGGCATGCCTGACGAACCTCCACAATGCCATCCGAACCCCACTGTCGGTCGACCCTCTATCGGATTCCTCATGAAATCGGATCTCTCCAACGGACAGTCCTTAGACGAGCTTCTACATCAGGCAAAATACAGACGAACTTCTCCAATAGAAAGTCCCCGCCCGAGCTTCTATAGTAGATAACTTCCGCCTGCAGCATCAGCGCCCGATCAGCACCCAAGACACCTGACAACAGTGGACTCATCAGCAACCTCGAAAACATCCGAACCTCTCTTAGATTACAGAGACAGAAAGCCATTTCGCTCCATCAGACGTCCCAACTGAGCTTCAGTCGTCAAGCCCAAACTCTCTGGCAAGTCACGATAATGGCCACTACCCCACTCCACTCTCTGTAATAGATCCACATGGCCCCACCACTCTCTGGCAAGTTGCGACAACGGACACCATTTCACTCTCCATAACAAACTCCACATGGCTCTGAATGGCCCACTGATGTCACTACTCTCCGTAACAAGCTCTGCGTGGCCCCGAACGATCCACTACCAGGCGGTTACAGACGTCGCTGTCAATCAGTTACGCTCTCTGTCTATAAAAAGGGACCCCCAGATACGTTCTTCTCTAAGCTCAAAATTCTATCTCGAAACTCTGTTAAAATTTCATTTGAGTACTCCATTTCTGTTGAGGCAGAGAACTGACTTGAGCATCGGAGGGTTTTGCCGGAGCACCCCCAACTCCAGTTTAGACTTCTCTTGCAGGTCCCGATGGCGGACGTGATCTCCTCGACTCCAGCTTCTCCGACGTCGGTGGAATTTTGCTCCAACAGTAACCAATCGAGAACAATCAATATCAAAAAGGCATCCGCATCTCTACAATGATGAAAGACCTCTAGACTTAATATTTAGTAAAAAGATTTAGGTTTAGGTCTTTTTTAAATCAACAGATCTGACATCTGACTGATTAAATTAAGTCAGCACATCAACATGTCTAACCAGCCTAGTCGGTATGGGTGAACTCGAGTCAACAAGTAATCTAACATAAAACTTAATCTCCCAAGATGGCTAAGTAAGTTAAGATGTGTAGAGATCCCCCCATTGCTTTTCTTAGACACCAATCAAAATGGGTCAGATTAGACAATGGAACTAATTAAATAACTACTATCTAAATACTTACCTTAGACATCAAAATGATCGATTAGAATTGATCAAGTGAACCTATTGAAATAGGTCTAAACCACTGAGCCAAATTCGATCTTGACTCAATCAACTCACATCAAAATGTGAATCGATGCGACCAACTATAACTAAACTCAACTTTGAGCTCCTTTGATCTAATTCTAATTAGCCATCAATTAGGTTCAATCAACTACCCAAAATCGAGAATGGGTTTTAGTCTGATCTAATTAGTTTGACCCTATTATAGTTTGATCACTAGACCTAATTTGTTCAACCCATACCCACATGCAACAACATAATTTTAGATCTAAAAATAATTTTTAGATTATATTTTATTGTATGCAATTAGTGGCTTATGATCTTGAAATTATTTCAGATCTAAACCTACTGTCATATATCATATATATGTAGTTTCAGATCTAAATTAAATATGCATCACTTATATATTAAATTTTAGATCTAAAACTAAAATTTATACATATCAAATATATGTAAAACTAGATCTAAAATAATGATTAAAATATTTTTAAAATATCTTTTCAAAAATTAATTCACATAAAACTAGGATAACCTTTACAATATAGGGGGTAAACCCTATATCAGGATAACTTTATATCAGTTTGATATAAACTTTTAATCATTCTAATTTTAAATCTAAATTTAAAATTAAACATATCACATATACTAATTTTTAGATCTAAAAAATTGATTTAATTATTTTAAAAATATTTTTCAAAATCGATCAGTCTTGGCTTAGGACAACTTTTATAATATAGGAGGTAAACTCTATACTAAGACAACCTTAAATCATCACAACATCAATTTTAAATTACTTAAATTTTCAGATCTAATAGAAAAATCAGATCATATATATTTTCAAAAAATCTATGGCTCTGATACCACTGTTAGAAAATCAGATAGGCAGCATGTGTATGTTAGAGCATGATCCCGGCTCCTCGCACGGACCTTGGGTGCAGCAGAACTAGCAACGAATAGATCTGGAGACTTCTGGACACGATCCAAGGCCCTTGACGAAATCAGCCTGGTTGCTGTCTTTTTCATCAATCTTTCATTCCAGATGAAGAACGTCTTTGAAACCACCTCTAAAAAATTTAAGATCTGGTATCCAACCAGATCAGACCTGGATCGAGGTCTTTCAATTTGTAGATCTTGAATCGAGATGTTCTAGATGGGGAAGAAGATAGATGGAGACAGACCTCGCAGATCTGTCCTGCTGCAGCCTTTCCTGTAGATCTGTTGATGGAGATCTCACCCGCGCCTCAAACGACCTCAGATCAACTCCAGATCTGAGAGGGACTTGTACCAACCACTTCTCAAGAGATTTCAAATCCTGAACCTGGTGTTTGGGCACCTGCAAGAGGGAGAGAGCAGATCTGGTAGGTGGCTGCAAGGGGGAAGGGGCTAGCGCCTCCCTTCCTTTCTTTCCTTTTATGGACTGGCGGCAAGAAACCCTAGGGTTTCTTGCTCCTGGTGCATGGAAGATTGCTGGAGAGAGAGGGAGAAGAGAGAGAGAGACTTGAGAGAAAGAGTCATCTATTTTTTTGGCTTAATCAAACCTATACAGGTACATGTATATATAAACACCGGGTCAAGTGACCCAAACCCAAAACTCCCTTGACCAACTCTATGGGAGATTAGGTTAATCCAAGCCCATGTACATCCATGACTCGATCTAATCTCACCTCTCCTGGGCCCAGACCTGGCCCATAAAGAGTTGGTCCCTTGAGGCCCACATAACCTAGACCTCAAGAACCCGAAAGGCCCACAGCCTTTCAACCTAGGGCTCAACTAGCCCTAGAGTCTCCATGAAGCCCTCATGAATGATGGACCTTGGCCTTAGCCTTGGTCCCCTGAGCCTTGCACACACCACCTGGATCATAACAATCTCCACCTTGGTATCCCAAGGCCTCAACCAGCTCCACTCTGTCCATCAGCCGAATCAACTCAACACATCTCTGAAAGCTGTCTCGTGGAAGTACCTTCGTAAGTGCATCAACTGGGTTTTTCTTGGTGTGTACCTTTACCAGCTCCACCTCGCCTTCCTCCACAAGCTCCCTGATCTAATGATATCGAATGTCGATGTGTTTTGTCCTTGCATGATAGACTGAGTTCTGTGCTAATAGAAGTACACTCTGGCTGTCACAGTGCACTTTAATGGCCTCCTGAGTAAGGCCCATCTCCGTCAACAAACCCTTCAACCAAATTACCTCCATACCTGCTTCTGTCAACCCGATGTACTCCACCTCTATAGTGGATAGGGCCATGATAAGCTGCAGACTCGATCTCTAAGAAATAGGACCTCCATACAGGCTAAAGATGAAGCCTGTCATAGACCTCCAGGTATCCACATCTCCACCGAAGTCTGCATCTACATAACCGCCAATCAGCCCCTGAGCCTCTCTGGACATGTCAGAGTATCCCACTGCACCTCCTCGCTGTCTGTAGCAGATGCCAACTCCAACTGAACCCACCAGGTATCTGAATATCCACTTCAGAGCTCTCCAGTGCTCCCTGCCAGGCTGCACCATGAACCTGCTAACCTGACTCACTGCATGAGCGATGTCTAGCCTACAACAGACCATCGCATACATCAAGCTCCCAACTTCGGAAGCATAAGGAACCTTCTCCATCTCCTGAGCCTCCACCTCAGTCTGTGGCGCCATGGTCTTCGAGAGTCTGAAGTGACCGGCAAGTGGCAGCTCCGTCGGCTTTGCTCCCTTCATCCCGAACCTCTCTAAGACCTTCTGTATGTAGCCCCCCTGAGATAGATGCAGCACCCTCCAGGCTCTGTCTCTGAAAATCTCCATGCCTAGGATCTTCCTTGCAGGGCCCAAATCCTTCATCTCAAACTCCCGAGATAAGGATGCCTTCAGATCCTGCACAACCTTCCTACTCTTGCATGCTATAAGCATGTCATCCACATACAAGAGTAGGAACAACCTAGAACCATCCTCAAGAGACTGAACATAAACACAAGGATCAAACTCGCACTTGAAAAGTCCAATGCTACGCACATAGGAGTCAAACCGCTTGTACCATTGCCTCGGTGATTGCTTCAGCCCGTACAGTGACTTCTGCAACAGACAAACATTTTCCTCTGATCCTAGATCCCTAAAATCGGATGGCTGCTCCATGTAAATCCACTCCTCCAAATGCCCATGGAGGAACGCCATCTTGACATCCATCTGCTCCAGCTCTAAATCTTGAGCTGCTACGATGCTCAGCAACACTCTGATGAAAGTGTGTCTGACGACGGAAGAGAAGACCTCACTGAAGTCGATGCCTTCCTTCTGGAAGTATCCCTTGGCCACTAACCTCACCTTGAATCTGATACCTCCCTGCTCTGAAGGCCCTTCCTTGCGACTGTAGACCCATTTGCGGCCAATGGGCCTCTTCCCCTGCGGCAACTGCACCAATCGCCACGTCTGGTTCTTGTGAAGAGACTGCATCTCCTCGGACATCATCTGGACCCATCGCTCTCTGTCCTGGCTCTCAATAGCCTCCTGATACATATATGGGTCTCCATTCACTGTCACCAGGGTATATGACAGCATCTCCTTGAAGCCATATCGGTCTGGTTACCTGATGGTCCTCTTGGGCTTGTGTAGGGCAACACCGATATCAGTCCTCAGTCCAGCTCGCTCCTGCTGGACCTCTCCACCTCGATCATCCATCTGAGTCCTCTCTACCTGTGGAGACACCTTAGGTAGGTTCTCCACCTGAATGTCATGTCCTCCCGTAGTACCTGTAAGAGGCAAAATCAAAGAGGTAAGCTGTCCAGCAGCACCCTGCTGGACCTCCTCCTGCTCCTGCTGCTCCTCCATGCCTGCTCACCTCCGTAGGACTGACTCCTCATCAAAAGTCACATCCCGACTAATGATGACCTTTTTTTTCAAGGGATCCCATAGCCTGTATCCCTTGACTCCTCGCAGATAGCCTAGAAACACCGTCTTGAGTGATCTGGCATCTAGCTTGCTCCGCTCACCAGCTCTAATGTGCACATAGGCCGTGCACCCAAATACCCGTAGATGGCCCAGCCCAACTGTCCTCCCAGACCACACCTCCTCTGGAAGTCTGCCATCCAACCTGGTGTGAGGTGATCGATTGACCAAGTAACCCGCTGCGTCAACTGTGTCAACCCAGAACTCCTTTGAAAGCTCTACCTGCAGCCTCATGCATCGTGCCTTTTCCAAAAGTATTCTGTTCATCCTCTCAGCCACCCCATTCTATTGTGGAGTCTCCTTAACTGAGAAGTGTCTCCTGATCCCACACTCCTCACAGTAGTCCTGGAACTCTCTGCTGGTGTACTCCCTGCCATTGTCTGACCTCAGACACTTCACGCTCCTCCCCTGCTCCTTCTCCACCTCAGCTCTCCAGATCTTGAACTTGGTGAAGACCTCTGACTTCTCTCTCATGAAGTAAATTCAGAGTTTTCTTGAGAAATCATCAATCAGGGTCATGAAGTATCTGGCCCCATTCCTAGCTAAAACTGGGGCTGGTCCCCACACATCCGTGTGTACTAACTCCAGAGGGGCTGCACTACGAGCTGTACTGATGTTGAACTGAACTCTTCTCTGCTTTCCCATCTGGCTAGACTCACAGATCTCCCCTGTAGCACCATCCTCTAGATCAGAGATGAGTCCTCTCCTGCTTAACTCCCTCAGCCCCCTGTCACCCATGTGGCCTAGGCGGTAGTGCCACATCCTGTAAGTCCCTTACTGGTCCTGTGCTGCAGCTGCTGCATCAGACTCTCTGGTCACCACAGATCCCTCCATGCGATAGAGGTTATTGACCAACCTCCTGCCTCTCATCACCACCATAGCTCCATTGGAGATGTTCAGTACTCTGCTTCTAGCCCTACTGCTGAAGTTGTATCCACTGCGCTCCAAGTAGCCTAGTGACACCAGATTCTTTTCCAGCTCTGGGATGTGCTTTACATTTGTCAATATCCTCACGATCCCATCAAACATCCTCACCCTGACTGTCCCTATCCCAGCCACCTTGTAAGGATGATTGTCACCTAGAGTCACTGATCCCTCATCTGTCTTGGTGTATGTCGCAAATCAAGACATGTGTGGTGTGTAGTGATGTGAGCACGCAGAGTCTAGTGTCCATTCCTCTGTGAAATACCTGTGACCATCTGATACCACAAGTAGATCATCCTCCACCTACTGCCCAGCAACTGCACTCTCTGATTCTGAGCCACTTCTTTCTCCCTTCTTGCTCTTCCATAGTGGACATTCTCGCTTGAAGTGCCCAAACTCATTGCACTTGAAGCATTTCACCTCTCTCTTTCCCTTCCTGGACTTGGACCGCCCCCTGGACTTGCTTCTGCCTCTGCCTCTACCTATCCTCTCCCCTACTGCCAAACCCTCCTAGGGAGCCCGATCTCTGGTCAACTTTTTTCTCTACTCATTTGACCTCAGCACTGAGACTATGTCCTCATATTCCAGAGTCTCCTTACCGTAGAGCAGTGTAGTCACCAAAGAATCATATGATCCGGGCAGCGAACATAGAAGCAATAGAGACTTGTCCTCCTCATCCAGCTTTACCCCGATATTCACCAACTCCATGCACAACTGGTTGAACCTCTGAATGTGGCCAATCACATCAGATCCCTCCTGCATCTGAAGACTGTACAACCTCTTCTTCAGCATTATCTTGTTGCACATATTCTTCCCCATGTACATGGTGTGCAACTTCGACCAAAGGCCCTTCGGGGTCTTTTCTTCCAGCACCGAATACAACACTGCATCCGCCAAACATCCTCTGATCACCGAGCATGCTTTCTTCTCCAACGATGCCCACTATCTATCTGTCATTCCCTCAGGCTTCTCATCCAAAGCCTGATCCAGATCTGCTTGCACCAGAAGATCCTCCACCCAGATTTTTTATATGAAAAAATTCTTCTTGCCATCAAACTTCTCAAAATCAACCTTCATATTGCTGCCCATGACTGGATCCAAGCCAAACAAGCAATATAAAATCAAGAAGTGTAGAATATACCTTGATGGTACCTTGCTGAAAATTTTCAGCACTTGGGATCTTCAACTTCTCGCACTTGAAACCGCTTCCTCACCACTGTGGCTCTGATACCAACTATTGGAGCACGATCCTGGCTCCTCCCACAGATCTTGGGTGCAGCAGAACCAGCAACGAATAGATCTGGAGACATCTGGACACGATCCAAGGCCCTTGACGAAATCAGCCTGGTTGTTGTCTTCTTCGTCAGCCTTTCATTCTAGATGAAGAATGCCTTTAAAACCACCTCTAAAAAATTCAAGATCTGGTACCCAACCAGATCAGACCTGGACCGAGGTTCTTCAATTTATAGATCTCAAATCGGGATATTTAAGATGGAGAAGAAGATAGATGGAGACAGACCTCGCAGATCTGTCCTGCTGCAGCCTTTCCTGTAGATCTGTTGATGGAGATCTCACCCGCACCTCAAACGATCTCAGATCAACTTCAGATCTGAGAGAAACTTATACCAACCTCTTCTCAAGAGATTTCAGGTCTTGAACCTGATGTTTGGGCACCTGCAAGAGGGGGAGAGCAGATCTGGTAGGCGGCTGCAAGGGGGAAGGGGCTAGCGCCTCCCTTCCTTTCTTTCCTTTTATGGACTGGCGGCAAGAAACCCTAGGATTTCTTGCTCTTGGTGCATGAAAGATTGCTGGAGAGAGAGAGAGAAGAGAGAGAGAGATTTGGAAGAAAGAGTCATCTATTTTCTTGGCTTAATCAAACCTATACAAGTACATGTATATATAAACACCGGGTCAAGTGATCCAAACCCAAAATTCCCTTGACCAACTCTATGGGAGATTAGGTTAACTCAAGCCTATGTACACCCATGACTCGACCTAATCTCACCTCTCCTGGGCCCAGACCTGGCCCATAAAGAGTTGGTCCCTTGAGGCCCACATAACCTAGACCTCAAGAACCCGAAAGGCCCACAGCCTTTCAACCTAGGGCCCAACTAGCCCTAGAGTCTCCATGAAGCCCTCATGAATGATGGACCTTGGCCTTAGCCTTGGTCCCCTGGGCCTTGGGCACACCACCTGGATCATAATAGTGTATATTTCAAAAACTTCTTTTGAATGCAGCAGAGAAATAAATGGGTTAAACCCTTTAACCCTATTTGCATAAGATCAAATCTAATCCTACCCAAGCCTTGAAGGAAAACAAACATATAATCTAAAATTTAAAAATAAGTAGGAGATCGAACCTCAATATCTTAGCACAGGTTGATCTTCACCACTAACGATGATTATAGATTTGTAGATGCTTAAGCCGCACATGTATCCGACCTCTATGGATATCCATCGGGATCAACCTCGAATTGATCTCCTCGTAGTAGATTTTTCTTCTTCAAATAGAATCTCAACCTTGAAAACCTCAATCAACTCTTTAATTTTGACTGTAGGATCAACTCCTTGATCTGCAGCTTTTTTTCTACTTTTTTCACTGAAGATAGACAGCACCTCTACTCTTGGCATGTGGAAGATGGGATGCCCAACTCTTGGGTGTGTGAAAGAGAAGAGGAAGGAGGGGAGGCATAGAGAAGGGAGAGAAAGACTTTTTTGTTTCACAAAATTCTTCTTAGAAACCTTAGACATCATCTCTTTATATAAGCTCTACCTTGACTCAAAAGAGGAATCCAATTATCTTAAAAAGGTATATCCTTATTTCATAAGGATACTCTACTTTTTAATCTGATTTTTTTCAAAAAAATACTAGATATAATTGGCATATTATCAGCCTCATTTGGCAATTACATCGGGCGCCCCAATCTGATTTGGGTGCCTCATGTCATAAAAGGCAGTTAGATGGGGCGCCAACACTTGGTGCCCCTTAGGATTTCTTGATCCATGAGAGGTGGCGTGGCCCCTCTCTCTGTCTCCTCCACGCCATGCCACATAAGAGGGGGCAGGCTCGTCTTATATTATCTATAAGTTGGCGCCCAAGGTCCTACCAAAAATGAAGGAAGGCGCCATCCATTCTTCCCATTTATTCCACACACCATTAGAGATAATTAGGAGATAATGTAGAGATAATGTTAGGATAATTTATGCTAACTCATTGATATTATCCAATCCTCTTGGGCTTACAATTAAGAACCCAATTAAATCCAAATAAATTTAGGTTAGGTTCAAGGCTATGAACTTGATCAAATCGAAGTTCTGAAAAGAATTAGGTTTAACCATGTGCTAGCATGGTTTAATTAAATCCAATAGGATTTCAATAAGTCCTAACCCAATTAGAACTTCATAAGCTCCATTGGCAAATTTGAGATTAAAATCCTTAATGTGTGATCCTATAGATTTCATTCTATTTGGTAGTGAGATATATTGTGATCTCCATCACAATATCATCGAAACTCTTTTCGATGGATTGAAATATTTTTAATTCTATCCTTCGAAGGTCATCGATCATCAAGACGACACCTGATAAGTCTCATAATCCATCAATGACACCTAGCAGTATATAGTGATAGTCCAGTAGAATAAAAGTTGAATCCGTAAGTACAGTTATCATATGATTCAGTCCTTCTATCATGAGTCCCGACTTGATAGAGGTCATGAAGAACTCGTCAGACCCCATAATTATCAGTCATATGCTAGATTGGCTCGACTCGAGTTTATTTGTGAATCCCATAAAAAAAAAATTTCAGTATTCACACTTGCTTTGGTCAAAGATATTTTGAACTCAATCTCGCAAATCGCATAGGGCTTTTTCTTTTCTACTAAGATCGATAGATTCTATTTAGGTGCATCCTACTCCAAACAGCGAGCCTGATTCTACTGAAGTCAATATACACGGCAAGAATCTGAATGACTAAGGACTAAGAAAATATACAATCAAATCCAATAGTCTCGCTACGAATAGCCAATGGCACCACAGATCAAAGGATCACTCACACCACTACAGTATCGAAAAGATCATTCTCATGTTGGAATGCTTAGTGCAAGTTATTCTTTAATAACCACCCACACTCTCATCCCAGTATTTCTATACTGTAGACCTAAGATCCATCTACCCATAAGAGAGATAAACCGTGTATCGATCTTAAATGAATTGATCACTATCTTCCGTGACGATCTTTTAATCAGAAGTATTTAGAAATTAACCATTAATTAATATATGTCTCAAATTTTTAATATTTTAAGAATATATAAAAATTATTTTTATTAATTTTTAAGATAAATTATGGATACATAAATATGATTGAAAAGAAAAAGCCCTTTATTGATAATAAAAAGATTACAAGTACAAGTTTAAGTCCTGAAATTACATAATGTGTCAGCCAATAATTGACTTTTAGGATACAAATCTAACAAAACCAACCCTCAGGTCAGACCTCCGTTGGCCTCTGGGTTGACCTCTAACCGACCCCCAGGTCAGAATTTTGCTAGTCACCAAAACAAGATCCCATGGTCCATATCAACATGAATCCCATTATGGATAAAACTTCGATCCTCAATCTGAAGATATGGATAAACTCTGATCGTGGTCGATCTACATATCGACTGTCGACCCTCACATCAACTGCCCACCTATAAATGGGTCTCCAACTTCTCATCAGCACCTTTGCCACAGACTCTCACTTGAGCCCCAACCCTAGGGTCGGCCGACCCTCACATCAGATTGTCGACCTACACACCTGACATCTCATTTATCATCAGAGCGATATCCGGACATTAGACACTGATCTTGAAAGGGCTCCAACTCAAATGTCACCTCCGGCCAGGGGATCTATCATCGATCTTTGTCTTCCATAGTATACTCGACAGGACTTCAAGCGACATCCCCTCAGATCCGTGTCAGTCACCATATTTGAGAAGACTGATAGGAGACTCCTAAGTAATCCCATCAAATCACATCATTCAATATCGAATTGCTCTACTACTGATTACGACCAACTGCGCGCTGGATAAAGTTTGGTCATATCATGCCAATCCTAAAAACGACTGGCTACAAGCTGGATAAGGTGACATTAATCATCAGAAAATCAGACTGGACATCTTGAAATGGTATGCCTAGGGAAGTGAGGATGGCTTCCCACAACTTTCTCCTCTTACAACTCCCTTCTCTATAAATAAAGACAAACCGAGGACCCCCAAGGAACGCAAACTCTCACGCACGCTCTCTTCCATCTATTCTAAATTTTTGATTTGAGCATCGGAGGGTCTTTGTTGGAATCATTTTTGATCGAGGACTTATTTTGTAGGTTCGATTGCCGTCATTTTTGTCAGATGCTACCATGCACGCTCCAGCAACTCGGTCTAAGTCGGAAATCTGTAGCAACAACTATAAAAAATGATCTTGCTGAGATCCATTGCCAAACTTTAATTATATTAGGATTCTTATTTACTTAGTCATTAATTTTCATAATTTTAGATTTTATTTCTAGTATTATTTTATTTTAATTATTTTTTAATTTTTTTTAAAAATTTGTATTTTAATAAATTATGATTTTCGAGTTTAGACAAAATCAAACATCTTGTCCATGCAATGCTTTATGCAAAAGAGATTTTTAATCTCTCTTTTGACGTGTGAGCGGTGAGAAGTATGGTAACAGGTGGAGGGAGTACAATACGAAAAACCGGAAGTCCAACGGTAATCCATTGACAAACCATAGTTTAAATAAAGAGAAATTAGTTCAGCACCTCAACTTTGGAAAGCTTCCCTTCATCCAAAACTTTGAACAGGGCAAAGCCTACTGGAGTCTCGAAAAGCACCAGCATTTCTTACTCAGCTCAATCGCGTCACCTGAAAACCCAACAAAACAAAAAAAGAAAAAAATAATAATAAGGTCAAACAAATAGATTCAACCTAAAACATGAACTTCATACGAAATTACCACCATAAGCACCTTCACCGAAAGAAACCCCCACCTACAATCAAACAAAGAAGAAATGGGGAAACGAACAAGGATCTTAGCCCAAACGGGGTATCATATATTAAAGTATGAGCTCATTTTTGACGAGGCATCAGAGAGTCTTCCTATATGATTCATTTTTTTAATTTTTTTTTAAATCATTCCTTTCATCATTTTTTTTTATATATTTTTATCCTGGATCTTGGATTGATACAGGCGATTTACTTCAAGTAACATACCATTTTATAGATTTTTTTTTTTATGAAGAAAAAGAAAGAGGTGCATGGAATGGTATCGAAAGAATTAGAGAGCTGCTGTCATATAATTGAATTTTTTTAAAATAATATTTTTTTAATAAAATATTTTGAAATTATGATTGGTTGAAAAGTATTTTTCATTTTACTGTGCCACATGGAATCATGGGTTGATTCATGACCACTTTGGTGGTAATATGGTGCTGTTAAAATTATGGATTGAACTCACGATTTCAACCAATTTCAAAATCATAGATTTTATCCCTAATTTTTTTTCTGCGACAAAGAACGGACGAATGTGGAGGAGCTGTACGAACGTCGGGGTAGGGGGTTGGGGGTGCACGTGGTTGAGACAGAGGGGGGGTGGTTTGAGTCCGGAGAGAGGATGGGTGGGGGGATGGTGCTTTGAGCTGAAATGAGGGATGGGGTGGGAGGCAGGATGCCGAAGAGGGGGAGAAAGTGTTAAGCCAGAGAAGGAGCCAGAGGCCAGATGGAAAGGGAGGGAGAGGGGTGGTGCTCGGCAGCCATAGGAAGGGGCATGGATTGAAAGAAAAAAAGAGAAATGACGAAAAAAAGAGAATAAAATTGTGGATTCAGTCTATGACTTTAGTAAAATCATGAGTTAAACCCACGATTTTAAATTTTTTTGACCCACATCAGATGGATATGTAGACTTGAAATCATAGATTCAACATGTGATTTCAATTGAATCTATGATTTCATACGACACGATAAAATAGAAAATAATTTTTAATTTATAATAATTTGAAAATATTTTATTAAAAAAATATTATTTTAAAAAAATCTTCATATAATTACTCGGTTCGCCAATAATTCGATGCAGAAGTCAATAATAGACTGGGCCTAACTGACACCACGGTCCTCTATGGCATAGACTGACAGTTGCCTTGGAAGTCCATTGAATGGTGCAGTGAGACAAGCGATGCATTCAAGTCATAATCATCCAAAAGCGGGTGCACCCATTAGAGAGTTACTACTCGGCAACAAATAAAACCAGCATCGGACCACAGTGGGCGTTGGCCATCCACCCAGTACGAGCCATCTGTTGAGTTTTTGTTTTCTTGATAGAAGGGCCTGTATGCTTGAGAGAAGAACCCACATCCGGCATCTCCTCAGCGTCCAAGCACTCCACATGAAGTCACCTCTCTTGCGAGCGAGCGATGTAAGGACGCATGTTATGCTACTCGCCTCTCCACTTTCCAGCGAGTGCGCATGGACGACCGTGACGAAATCGGTGGTACAGTAACCTATCCTAAAGTCGAGACTACCTCTCTTTTTTTTTCTTTTTTCTCTTTTCTCTTTTCTCTTTTCTCTTTTCTCTTTTGAGCGAAGACGGGCTTGTTGTGTGACATCTGACCCTTCCGATAAGGGCATCGGGCTCAGGCCACAAAGAAAACGCCACTGCGACACGCAAAGAGTAGGCCATTTCAAAAGCTATGATGTTCGCCCATGCTGTGCTCCTTGTCCTTCTGCATCCTACCTTCCCTTCCTCAGTGCAGGATAACGTGCTGTTTCTTAGGGGTTTGGGCCCCTTGGTTCTGCTTACGTCCGTAAGGAAACAGACAAGATCCAAAGAAAAAGGTGCAGCCATTTCACTCGTGACGGTGAAACATATTATTGAATATACACAATTATGCTTCAACGCAATAGGTATATTCAAGATCAGGTCTCGCATTGCTCCTTGCTGAAGCCTCTCATGATTTCTCCCGACCTTCTAAAAGGAGAATTGAAGCAAAGAATCAAATAGTCGAAAAAGAGGGTTTTCTATAGGTTCCATGGAGCTTTACTATGAATGTAAAAATGATATTATATAAGATGATGAAGCCTTTATATAACAATTTAAAATCTTATCCAAAATAACTAACCAAAAAATATTATTTAAATTTTTTAATTCTATATAAATATTTAAAATATTTTTTATAAATAATCATATGAAATTTAACATATACTTGCATGGGTCTTCACATACTCTTCCCATTTAATTTATGATATTTTCACTAGACTAAAGATCCAAATCTACACAAATCTATTCATAAATGTCACGATTGATCCGTGGTTAGTCCCAATAAATCTATACTATAAGTATCCTCTAATCCATATGGGCTATGGGCTGGGTCTGTTCTGATTTTATTTTTAATAATATAGGATTTCATCCAAAAAATAAAATAAATAACTCATATGTGACTAAATACATTCTCCCACAAGTCTTCATGTGTTAGGTCCTTCAAATATTAGAAATGAGAAGTTGTATAGGTTTTTTTGTTTGGTAGAAGTTGTACGGGTTTAAAATGGTCCACATCAACCCATGGGCCAAGCCTTGACTGATGGAGTAATATCTTAAAACAGGAACTTAATACAAGCTTGCATAAGTGGGTTTCAAAGGGAAACCAGATTGCAGCTTGATTTTAGCCCAAATTCTAAAGAATGGAAATACATTTGTTAGTTTGGTCAGATAATGATTTAAATTGGTCCAAGAATCAAGAAAAACTTCTTTATTGGCTCGAACAATAATTTCTTCGCTAGCTCATCTTCTTCAATACTGTTGGTGCAGAATTCCGTCGAAGTTGTCGAAGCTGGAGTTGAGATGACCGCGGCCGCTGCCGGAACCTGCAAGAAAAGTCTAAACCGAAGTTGGGGGTGCTTCGAAAAAATCCTCCGATGCTCAAGTCAGTACTCTGCTTCAACAGAAATGGAGTGCTCGAGTGAAAATTTTAGCAGAATTTCGAGATAGAGTTTAGAGCTTAGAGAAGAACGTATCTAGGGGATCCCTTTTTATAGACGGAGAACGTAACTGATTGACAGCGACGTCTGTAACCGCCTGGTAGTGGACCATTCAGAGCCACGCGGAGTTTGTTATGGAGAGTAGTGGTGCTAGGGACCGTTCAGGGCCACGTGGAGTTTGTTACGGAGAGTGGAGTGGTGTCTGTTGTCGCGACTTGCCAGAGAGTGATGGAGCCACGTGAAATCCATTGCAGAGAGTGGAGTAGGGTAGTGGCCATTGTCACGACTTGCCGGAGAGTTCGGATCTGTCAGCTAAAGCTCGGCTGGGATGTCTGATGGAGCATAATGCCTCTCTATTTCGTCGATCTAGGAGAAGCTCGGATGTTTTCGAGGTTGTGATGGGTCTACTGTTGTTGGGTGCCTAGAACACTGACGCTACAGGCGGGAATCATCTGCTGTAGAAGCTTGGACGGAGACTTTCTGTTGGAGAAGTCCGATTTCATGAAGAATTTGGCGGAGGATCGGCTAGCGGTGGACTTCGGATGGCGTTGGGGAGGTTCGACAGACACCGGAGGCGATCGGTCGTTGTAGAAATCCAGCTGCTGGAGCCCGTTTATTGTAGAAGCTCGTCCGGAATCCATCCGCTATGAAAGTTCGAACGGAGTCCGGTTCTTGCAGAAGGCTGAAAGGAGGCCGCTTATTGTAGAAGCTCGATCGAAGATCGGTTGTTGTGAAAGCTCGGAGTAGTGATCTGACTGGTGGAGCCTGTCCCATTGTAGAAGCTCGTCTGGGATCCAGAGTAGATATCCGAAGTAGATCGCCTACAGTAGGAGTTCGGAGTAGACTGCTTGCTGTAGAAGTTCGACTCTCGCAGGAGCTCGGGTGAAATCCGGAAGGCGATCGACCGTCGTAGAAACTTGGATGGAGTCTGGTTACTATAGAAATCTCGTTGTTGGAGAAGCTTGGATATTGACAAAGTCCGAAAGAAGTTCGAAGTAGGGTCGTCCGTGGTCGGAAGAAGTCTGGAAGGGATTCGGAGAATAGTTGATCACTGTAGAAGATCGACTGATAGTGAAGCCCAGAGAGCCTTTGGAGTGACCCGATAGATTAATGGAGAAGCTCATTGTCGGAGAAGTCCAGATGGTATTATGGAAGCTCGGACGGTCGAGGGGGTTCAGAAAGACACCACACAAGGTCAGAAGCCGAAAAAGTCCTGGAAGGGTCGGTCTTTTACAAACTTCGGCTGCGGGTATTTTATACCCAACACCAGTCTCCCTACTTTCGAGTTCGGATTTCGAATGAAGGAAGTACAGAGAAATTCTCACAGCCGAAGTTGCCCCCCTCAATTTTTGCACTCGGTGGTTTCTGGATATTTTGGCGTTTGGCGCGTTGGTGCCGGAGTCTTTTCAAATCAAGACGATCCGAAAATATTTTTTTGGAATTTCCATTGGAGCGTGGCTCTAGGTATGGTGCAATAATGACTTTGTCAACTGTCAGCCATTTTCAGCAGCCTGTCATGGTGAGTGGGACACACGGCGAGTGTAGGTCGGCCAGAGGAGATATGCAATCATTACTGTGCCGGGCCCTGTTGCCTATTTAAATCTGCTCCCTCCTTTCAGGAATTTCACTTTGCCTCCTGTTGGTACCTTTCTTCTTCTTCCCCGAGAGCTCCATCCCTTTCGGCCTTAGGCGTTCTTCAAGTCGATCCCCTTCTCTACATCTCTGCACTTCTCAGACCAGTCTAGGTTAGTTCCAGAACTCCCCTCTTCGCTTTTCTTTTTTGCTGTTCTTCTTTCCTTTTTTTCCTGTTACATTCTGTCTATTCAGTTTTTTGCCAGCACCCCATCTCTTATTTTTCTCGATTTTTTCAGAATTTTTAGGATTTTTGCTCGATCCATAATGTCCTCCAGTACTTCTTCCTCTAGTAGTTCGTCCGTCTCAGCTCCCGAAAACCTCAGTTTTGTAGATGAACCTCGTCCGATCTTTATACCAGACACCATCTCCTACTCTCTGACTTCGGAGGAACTCTCACTGATTAGGATTCGATACGGGGTTCCTCCGGAGTACGAGCTGGAGCTTTCCGGGCCAACTGGTCGGGCCAGCGCTCCTCCCCCTGGCTGCTTCGGTTTATACCAAGAGGCTTTCCACGCTGGACTTCGACTTCCGCTTCCACCTTTTGTCATCGCTCTCTTCTGCTTTTTAAACATTTCTTTAGTTTCTGTAGCACCGAACTCCTTTAGATTTCTGATAGGGTTTCTTTTCCTCTGTCACCTAGCCGAAGTCCAGCCAACCCTTTCTCTGTTTAGAAATTTCTATACCTTCAAGCGTCACCCTTCGGCAAAATACTGGTGGTACTTCTCCCCCCAGTTCGATAGAAAGGAGTTGCTGAAAGGCGCCCCCTCTTCTATCCACAACTGGAAGGAGAGGTTCTTCTATGTCCGATGTCCGACCTTGGAGCTGGGATTACCCCCTTGGGGCTCTCTGAGAGATTTCGTTCGTCGGGCCTCTAGCCTAGAAAGGGACAACCTCGAAGCCTCCAAAAAGCTCGAGGCCTATCAAGCCCCCCTCCTCTCTGAACTTCTGAAGGAACAACTCTTGTTCAACGTCGGCCTGAGTCCTCTTAACCCTGTCGGTACCATTATTTTTTTTTTTGGCTGCTTCCCCTTTCTCTTATTCTATCTCTGAGCCGTGCTGATCTTCTTTTATTGCAGACATGGATGTAGGCGTGTCTCAGAGGTTAGCCCAGGATCTCAAGACCCACAAAAGAAAAGGCGCCTCAACTTCGGGGTCAGCGAAGAGAGCCAGGACAGAAGGGACAAGCTCGGCCACACCTGCTCAGGTGGCCGTTGCCGTCGATGTCCCTTCCGATGTCAAACCCGAAGTCCCCCGAGCCCCTTCAACAAGCCCCCCGGTCGAGGATCCCGCTCCAAAGGCTCGTCCCGAGGGGGCACCCGAGGTCGAAAGGAGGAGGAGAAAGAATACCCTGGCCCATAAGAGCCGCAGCCGCAAGGCTGCCATCGAGGGGGCCGACGGCTCCGAGGAAGACATGGGGGGAAAATCCCTTCAACAACAGGGATTTAATAAAGAGGCTGGTCAAAGGGTGCATTCTACCGAGGTCGTCCAGAGGATCGTCCTTGTCGATCTCGAGCTGCGGGTCTGGGACTCTCTAGGATCTTTTCTCGAAGTAGGTTAATTCACTTTTTTCTCCTTCTTGCTTCTTTACTTAATTTACTCCTTAGTCTTTATATTGACTTCCCGGCCTCTCTTGCAAATTGGACACCAGCATGTTGCCAATGTCGAAGCGGTGAAGATCGCCAAGAGGGAGGCAGCTCGGGTGGAGGAAGGTCGCTTGGCTGAGGCCGCCCACCTTGAAGAGAAGATTGCCGAGGTCATAAGTCTCCAGGAGGCATTGCAGAAGGAGGGACGAACCTCGTCCAATCTGAGGACCGCCTTGGAGGAGGAGAGAAAGAAGGCAGAGGCAGAGGCCGAGGTCTCCGAACTGAAGGTGCAGATTTTCGAGCTGAAAGTGCAGATTGTTGGGAATAGTATCTCAAAGCCAATCATCAGCCTGTTGATGGTTGTGCTCATTTTTATATATGTACATGAATTATGAATTAATAAAAATTATTTTGGTATTTTTCATCATAAAATATTTCATCTTCTAATGAACTCCTATGTTATGGTGAAGTCCTTAAGACTATTTAGACTCGACAAAGAAAGATTTGTCATTTAGTCCTTAAATCTGTTCGCGACCAAATGATACATTGTTACCAAGGACGACAATGTTTATCAAGCATAGGTCGTTGTGTGCCATATAGGTTGGTTGTCCTCTTAACCAATGAGTGTGGAGACACTGGTATAACATACAGGTGAGATGTAAGGGTACATCTGCACTGAACGTGACCAACTCCGGAGCTATTTCTGCTGTCAAGATTTGCTCTGATGGAATATGGATATAAATATCCCTCCGACCTGAGATCGCCATGGTGACTTGCAAGCAACTCACTACACTTAGGCACTGGACTACCTGAATTTCTAATTCAGTGACAGAAAGCTGTTGGGTGTAGTCAAGTACTTGACTTGTCGGTGCGTGTGTCAAGATGGGATTGACCACTCTAGTTTAGGAGCTGTGTATAGTCGTATTTCAATTTAGCAAAACCTTGGCTAGGATAGTCTTTGTGAGGAGTCACAGGACTATTTGAGTTGAGCACGATTTGGATGATCTAATCAGGGTTGACAGTTTAACCCTGAGTCATCCTAAACATAGAGGTCAAAAGGATGAATTATACAGTAACCATATTCATGTTGGTTCTGAGTGTTGCGATTGTAACTATTTGACCTATCCGATCGTCGGGTACCATTGCTAGATGGTCACTTCGATTAGTACAGGAATTGGTTCCTGTGCTACCGGCTTAGGTTCGAACTTATGGGGTCACACATTAGAGGTTCCTATCTGATCTGATGGCTGATGAAGAGTCCTAATGCTCATGGACTATGAGTCCTAAGTGTCTAAGACTCTGTGATCGAGAATCAAGATTCTCTGATCATGAGTCCCACACATTTTGGGTACCGGGGTCAAGAGTCCCACTGGTTTGGGACTCTTCGATCAGGGTTACATATCGATGAATTCTGATGCCTGATTATCCATCAGATTTAGACTCAATATTTATGAGAGGTTTAATTAGTGATTTGATCACTAATTAACTTAATTTGATTGAGTAATTATTTTTGGATCAAATTCAATTGAATTGGATTCAGTTGGGTTTGACCCGATTAGGTTAAGAGTTGACCTAATCGTCGAGATGGTTTGGTCTCTGATTTGATCAAGGGTTGGGCTTAATCAATTCTTGATTTGATTAAGATTTTATTGAGCCTAATTAAGCCTAATTAAGTTAGATTTAAATTAGTCTAATTGGGCCTAACTTATTTGGTTCAATTAGATTGGTTTAAATAATGAAACCACCTCGATCCATTCTCCCTGCGCCACCTCACTTCCACTGCGCCCATTTGAATTTACGAGAAGAAAGTTCTCATGAATTTTTTCTCATGCAGAGCCCTCCTCACACCCTACTTTAATGCGCCAAATGAGTGGATAAGGATGATTGGTTGGCCATTCAAATTCGAAACAAAATTTGAATTTGAATGAGCAACCAATCTTAACGCCTTGACCTTATCCTCTTTCAGTGCCCCATTTATTACACGAGAAAATATTTCTCATGAAATCACTCATGCACAAATTAAGCCATGCCCTCTTCTTCTCATGCCCTTAGTGGATAGGGATAAATTGGTTTCCATTTGAATTCAAAATTTGATTTGAATTCAAATGTGCAATTACTCATCTTTATCCTCTCACGTGGATAAGATGTTTGACATTGTTTTAAAAGGAGGAGAAGAGTGGGGCGTGTGTAAGAAAAATTTTGGAGAGAAAATTTGGGCATGAGGAATCCTTGTGTGAAAGGTGAAGGTCTATATCCTTCTGAGAGAAAAAAAAAAGAAAAGAAAGAAAAAGTATGCGCAGGGTTTCAGTGAGTTCTTCAGGGTTTCAGCCTGGAGTTCGGGAAGTGAGAAGGTGAGCTACGAGTGTCGTGAGCCCATCAAATTTTAGGAAGATCTTCAACATCCTCTCAAGCATGTCTGCTAATGATCTGGAGTATCCAAAGAATCGACAGACATCGATCGAAGGAGTTCGATCAGCATCGGCCATCGAAAGGGCTCTACAACGAGCTAGCACTCGTGAGGAGTCGATCAGATCGGGAGCTTCGTGTGGATGATCCGTAGTGGCTAGACATACTGTGTGGCTGCATCACGATAATCAGACTCTCTCGATGGTGATCAGATTACAGCAATCTACTATCCGCACAAAGGTATTGTGTTCTGAACACATTATAGTAAAGTGTTTACTGTTCAAATTCGAATTTCAAATTTAAATGCATGCATGCTTTATATCATATTTAGATCCTAGTATAGAGTAAATTTTTATTAATTAATTAGATTAATTAATAATTTTTACTATAAAATAGTAATTTTGAAAAAATTTTAAAATTATCATTTTACCCCTGCACTGAATTATCTCCAGAAATGGTATCAGAGTGGGTTCTTAGATATGATATATATATTTGCATGCATAGATTAAATTGTAATCTAAAAGTTTAAATTTAAAATTTAAAATTTAAAATTTGAATTTGGAAAGTTATTCGAAATTCAAAACTCAAAAAAAAAAATTTGAAATTCAAAATTCAAAATTTGAATTTTAAAATTTGAAATTTAAAATTTAAAATTCAAAATTCAAAATTCAAAAATTTAAAATTCAAAAATTTAAAATTTGAAATTTGAAATTTGGTTGAAATTTTAAATTTGAACTTCAAAATTTGAAATTCAAAATTCAAAATTCAAAAATTTGAAATTTAAAATTTGAAATTTGTTTGAAATTTGAAATTCAAAATTTAAAATTTAAAAATTAAAATTTAAAATTTAAATTTTGAAATTGATATATTTAGATATACTTGATCCAAGTAGCAAGTAATCGAATTGGGTTGGTTGCCATGGCCGTCCGGTCATAGGAGAAAAGTAGGGTTTAAGGGCCCTCTCTTCCCATTCGATGGGGTCTCCTATAACGGTAGGGATGCCGATGTAATTATATCCCATGCAGATGAAGTAGCGAAAGGAATATTCATGATTTATTTTGATTGAGTTATTTTCTGTTATGTAATTAGCAATAGGATTGCTATTTATGAAATGTGCTGATCTATTTGTGTAATGAGTCAACATTTTGGTGAACAGAAAATAAATCTTTCAAATTTGAAAATTATTTTCGAAATGCCAAACCCTGACCCATCAGTCCAAATACTTAATTAAAAGAATTAAGTGTTGTCTAGTAGGTCTAGAATTATGAATTAAGATCTAAGACAATTGCATAAACTTGTGGGTCAATGGGTTAGATGGATTAGGTCCATAATTGGGTTAGACCTAAGGTTAGCTTAAAGAAATAGACTAAATTAGAGTAATTGGTCAAATCTAATCAAAAGTTGAATTAGATTAAGTCAAAGATACTCTAGACTCAACTCCAATAATTGTAGTTGAATGGGTCCATGTCTCTAACTAGACCAAGATGGACTTAATTCATGGCTATGCGGTGGAACCCTATTTACTAAGTTGATCAAATTAAAACTAATGAACCGGTTGGTGTCTAAGGTAAGTTTGACAGTTTGACCAATGGTTTTTAAGCAGGAGCTACTCGCAGTGATTCGATCTTTGACGAGTTAATGGCTTATCCCCACCACTGATCTCACTTACCTGGCTAACCTGGTGAATTAGATTTTGATTAGATCACTTGGTGATTAGGGCTCACCCATGTCATTAGATAAATCAGTTTGACTGATTTAGGTGCTCCTAATGCCAGATTTAAGTAAATCATTTTTAATCTGACTTGGTGAAGTTAGTGGGAGGATTGAAATTGGCTGGATATTTTCTTCTCATCTATTCTTTAATAAAATCTTCAAAAAAAAAAATATTAGGTCCTAAAAATGATTAAGTTATATTGATAACTAAGTCATAGCCTCTCATTAAGTGAGTGATAATGAGTCCATTAGTTTAATAATCATTGGAGGCCCAAAGGCCTGGTGCTTATTGACTAATGGAATTATCATTCATAATATAATAATTTGGTTTGAGTCTTTTTGATGGTGGTTAGGTTGGCCGACCAAAATCGGGCTTGATCATTTATTGATCCGATTTACCAAATCAAATTATGTTAATGGTTGGACCTAACCAAATTTTTTCAGTGGAGGCCAAAGCCTACTGATTAGGTTCTGGGGCAAAATTAATTACTAGAAGTTGTTTAGAGAAACAACTGGTTATGAACCTACCCATAGATGCACATGGGTTGACCAACCAAAGTTGGGCTCGTGTGTAGTCTATGTGGATTCTAGTACCCACTAAGGAATTAAAGTAATTCTTCGAATTGGAGGTTGAGGCTACCAATTCGTAAAAATACTGAGAAAAATTTTAGACTAAAGTCCAAGTCTTTAGTATTAATAATTTATATACTAATATAGGTCTGGTTTTCTTTCATGCAGCTATGGCCACTACCCTGTCGCTCTGGTCATTATTAGATAATGACAAGCTCATGGGACCTAATTTCGATAGCTGGTATCGAAAATTAAAAATCGTTCTTGAGCATGAGCGGATCCTTTATGTAGTAACGGATCTGGCACCTGAGGAAACAGCCCTGAACGCTAGAGGGACGATCCGAGATACTTACCAGAAGTGACTTAACGACTGCATCACCATCCGATGCATAATGCTGGCGGCAATGAATGATGAGTTCAGCCGCAGGTTCGAGAACGCCCAGCCACAGGAGATGCTTCAAATGTTGAATGACTCTTTTGGCACGCCTGACGATGTTCAAAGGCATAAAATTAGTTGTGCCATTTTCAATGCTCGGATAAGGGATGGAGCCTCAGTCACTGATCATGTACTGTACATGATCGAAATGATTGAGCGCCTAAGTAAACTAGGCTTTTTCCTGCACGAGCAGCTCGGTAAGGATGCGATCTTTAATTCTCTGCCCAAGTCCTTCCTTCCCTTTCTTACTCATTTTCGAATGACAAAGCCTGCAGTGAACTACCACGGCTTGTTGGGGTTGCTGCGGAACTTTGAGAAGGACCACCAGCTCCATAAGGAGTCGGTGAATGTTGTGGGAGGGTCTTCTTCTGGTCGTCAACCCTTTAAGAAAGGGAAGAAGAACAAGAAGAAGAAGAATAAGAAGGTGCAACTGCATGCTGGGATGTCTGCACAGGGTCAGACCAAGAAGCACAAGCCTGACCAGAGCCAGGCGGAGTGCTTCTTTTGCAAGAAGCTGGGGCACTAAAAGAGGAACTGTCCTCTATACATTGCCTCACTGGATCCGAATAGGCAAAGAAGAAGCAAGGTACTTATATGATAACACCTTGCAACTTTTCTATTTGTGATACTACTGCCTAGGTATTGGATACCGGAAGCCCTTATCATATTTACAATTCGATGCAGGGTCTGCAGGTCAGTAGGAGATTTGATGAAGGCAAGAGATTCCTGAACGTTGGAGATGGAAGCAAAGTTTCAGTTCTAGTACTAGGAATCATGAACCTGGTAATCAATTCTTGAAATATAATTCTGAGTGAATGTCACTATTATCCAAGCTTTTTATTAAATATTATTTATGTAGGCCTTTTGGCCATGAACGGTTATCAATTTTTAATAAAAGAAAATGTTTACAATATCATTTTAAATGGTGTTACAATGTTTATTATACATCTTTATAATGGAATTTACTTTCTATCACAACCTGTTAATGTGGTTCAAACCTTCGGTAAATATCCTAGAATAAATAATGTGTCAGAAGTCTATCTTTGGCACTGTAAGCTAGGTCATATCAATAAGAACAGGATAAACAGGTTGGCTCAAGAAGGAATTCTTAAAGTATGTGGTTGTGAATCACTTCCAACCTGTGAGTCCTGTCTTTTTGGTAAAATAACCAAGTCACCTTTTACTAGAAAAGGTGAGCGAGCCAGTGAACTCTTGGGTCTGGTGCATTCTGATGTATGTG
This sequence comes from Elaeis guineensis, assembly GCF_000442705.2. Taxonomy (NCBI): domain Eukaryota; kingdom Viridiplantae; phylum Streptophyta; class Magnoliopsida; order Arecales; family Arecaceae; genus Elaeis; species Elaeis guineensis. The sequence goes on from NC_026002.2 coordinate 84,458,759, forward strand.
GACCCATGAGCTCAAGTGCAAGAGGTGGATATTTCTACTTCATAACCTTCACAGACGATCTATCAAGGTATGGGTATGTCTATTTAATGAAGCATAAGTTGGAGTCGTTTGAAATGTTCAAACTATTCTGAAATGAGGTAGAAAAATAAACTGAAAAGTGTATTAAAACTCTTCGATCTGATCGAGGAGGTGAATATCTTTCCAATGAGTTTCTGACATATCTTGGGGAGAATGAGATTCTCTCAATAGACTCTTCTTGGAACACCACAGTATAATGGTGTATCTGAAAGGATGAATTGGACCTTGTTGGACATGGTTCGATCCATGATGGGGATTGCTGGTCTACCGATCTTCCTTTGGAGATATGCGCTCGAATCGACTTGTTACCTTCTAAATAGAGTTTCGAGTAAGTCTGTAACCAAAATGCCATATGAGATATGGATAGGACGTAAGCCAGTACTCTCGCACCTTAGAATTTGGGGGTGTCCGATTTATGTTAAACGTTTAATTACGGACAAGCTAGGACCTAGGTCTGACAAGTATAATTTTATAGGATACCCAAAAGAGACCAAAGGATATTATTTCTACCTGGCTGATGAGCAAAAGGTGTTTGTCAGCCTTAAGGCAATCTTTTTAAAAAAAGAGTTCCTTGGTGAAGAGACTGTTGCCTCTAAGGTCGAATTTGATGAAGTTCGACAGGTTGAAAAACCGACACAAGTAGCTGAATCTGAACCGAAATTGATTAGATTAGATCCGGAGCTCATTATTTCTGCACCCTTAAGGCGATCTGGTAGAGTACCACGTCAACCGGACAGATACTATGGTTTCTTGATCCCGGACGACGATCCTATCGAATTTGATGAAAATGATGAGCATCCAATCACCTACATAGATGCAATGTAGAGATCCGACTCTAAGAAATGGCTAGAGGCCATGAAATCCGAAATGGAGTCCATGAAGGTCAATAATGTGTGGACATTGGTTGACCCACCCAAAGGAGTAAAACCCATAGGGTGTAAGTGGGTCTTCAAGAGGAAGAGGGGTGCAGATGGAAAGGTGGAAACCTATAAAGCCCATCTGGTTGCCAAGGGATATCGTCAACGTTATGGTATAGACTATGACGAGACATTTTCTCCTGTGGCAATGCTCAAATCCATTCGGATTATGCTTGCGATAGCTGCCCATCTGGACTATGAAATCTGGCAGATGGATGTGAAGACAGCTTTCCTAAATGGAGAGCTGGATGAAGAGATGTATATGATACAACCTGAAGGATTCACATCCACTGATGAGTCTAAGGTGTGCAGACTACAGAGGTCCATTTATGGACTTAAGTAGGCATCCCGGAGTTGGAACAATATTTTGATAGGACGATCAAGACGTATGGCTTCGTTAAGAATGGAGAAGAGTCCTGCATTTATAAGTGGGCTAATGGTCCAGTAGTGGTATTTCTTGTATTGTATGTAGATAATATTCTCTTAATCGAAAATGATGTCCCTGCATTACAGGGAATAAAGATTTGACTGTCGTCACAGTTCTCTATGAAAGATTTGGGAGAAGCTTCCTACATCCTAGGGATGAGGATCTATAGGGATAGATCTAAAAAGTTGCTTGGTTTATCTCAGTCTACGTACATAGATACTATGCTGAAGAGGTTCAGCATGGAGAATTCCAAGAAAGGCTATCTACCGATAGGCCATGGAATTTCTCTCTCGAAGAGGGATTGTCCGACAACACCTCAAGAGAGAGAGCGTATGGGTAGGATTCCATATGCTTCGGCAGTGGGATCTATCATGTACGCCATGACATGTACACGACCAGATATGGCATACTCACTAGGGGTAGTGAGTAGATACCAATCTGATTCATGGGAGAATCACTGGAAGGTTGTTAAAACCATTCTGAAGTATTTAAGAAATACTAAGGATCAGTGTCTTGTTTATGGTGAATCGGACTTGAGACTTATAGGGTTTATAGACTCTAGTTTCCAATCTGATCACGATGACAGCAAAAGTGTGTCAGAATTTATTTTTACCCTTAATGGTGGGGCTATCTGCTGGAAGAGTTTCAAGCAACACATAGTGGCTGATTCAGTTTGCGAGGCAGAGTATGTCGCTGCATCAAATGCTGCCAAAGAAGTGGTGTGGCTGAGAAAATTCATCATCGAGCTCGGAGTAGCACCCTCCCTTGTTGGTCCAGTTCTGCTCTACTGTGACAGCTCTGGAGCCATTGCTCAGGCGAAGGAACACAAGGCACACCAGCGGACGAAGCATATTCTGTGCCGCTACCATCTCATCCGGGAAATTATGGATCGAGGTGACGTCGACCTTCAGAAGATTGACGGAAAGGAGAACCTGACCAACCCATTCACTAAAGCCATTGTGGTGAAGAAGTTTGATGACTACAAGTCGAAGATGGGTATTAGATACTGCACCGATTGGCTTTAGGTCAAGTAGGAGATTGTTGGAAATAGTATCCCTAAGCCAATCGTCAGCCTATTGATGGTTGTGCTCATTTTTGTATATGTACATGAATTATGAATTAATAAAAATTATTTTAGCATATTTCATCATAAATTATTTCATCTTCTAATGAACTCCTATGTTGTGGTGAAGTCCTTAGGACTATTTAGACTCGACAAAGGAGGATTTGTCGTTTAGTCTTTTAATCTGTTCGCGACCAAATGATACGTTATTACCAAGGACGACAATGTTTATCAAGCATAGGTCATTGTGTGCCATATAGGTTGGTTGTCCTCTTAACCAATGAGTGTGGAGACACTGGTATGACATACAGGTGAGATGTAAGGGTACATCTGCACTGAACGTGACCGACTCCGGAGCTATTTCTGCTGTCAAGATTTGCTCTGATGGAATATGGGTATAAATATCCCTCCGACCTGAGATCGCTACGGTGACTTACAAGCAACTCACTGCACTTAGGCACTGGACTACCTGAATTTCTAATTCAGTGACGGAAGGCTGCTGGGTGTAGTCAAGTACTTGACTTGTCGGTGCGTATGTCAAGATGGGATTGACCACTCCAGTTTAGGAGCTATGTACAGTCGTATTTCAATTTAGCAAAACCTTGGCTAGGGTAGTCTTTGTGAGGAGTCACAGGACTGTTTGAGTTGAGCATGATTCGGATGATCTAATCAGGGTTGATAGTTTAACCCTGAGTCGTCCTAAACACAGAGGTCAAAATGATGAATTATACCGTAACCATATTCACATAGGTTCTGAGTGTTGTGATTGTGACTATTTGACCTATCCAGTCGTCAGGTACCATTGCTAGATGGTCACTTCGATTAGTATAGAAATTGGTTCCTGTGCTACCGGCTTAGGTTCGAACTTGCGGGGTCACACACATTAGAGGTTCTTATCTGATCTGATGCCTGATGAAGAGTCCTAATGCTCATGGACTATGAGTCCTACATGTTTGAGACTTTGTGATTGAGAATTAGGATTCTCTGATCATGAGTCTCACACATTTTGGGTACCGGGGTCAAGAGTCCCACTGGTTTGGGACTCTTCGATCAGGGTTACATATCGATGAATTCTGATGTCCAATTACCCATCAAATTTGGACTCAATATTTATGAGAGATTTAATTAATAATTTGATTTCTAATTGTTGCTCCTAGATTGATTTTGATGATTACAAAGCAGATTGAAGGGATACAAATAATTTTAAATTGAAAAAGTCCTTATGCTCTTCAAGGGCAAAATTATAATTTCACTAAAATCTTGATTTGATAGTACCATTTGGTAGAACAAATGATTTGAAATCTATTGGTGAAAATTTTATTGTGTTTGGACTTATATTTTTGAAGTTATGAAGGTTTGAAGTGCATGAGTCGACTCATGAGTCAACTCATGGCACTATGAGCTGATTGGCACGCAAAAATTACCCATGGCACGCTAGTTTTCTGGCTTGGCACGACCAGTGAGTCGACTCATGAGTCGACCCACAAGGCATGAGTCGACTCATGAGTCGACCCCTGCTGATTTGAGCCAAGAATTTTCAGAAACGCATTCTCTGGTTTTTGCAACAGAGGTCGACTCATGAATCGACCCCTGAAGCATGAGTCGACTCATGAGTCGACCCCTGCGATGAAAAATGTCAGCAACGGCTATTTTTTTGTCTATTTTAATTGCCTTTTATGCTTCCTAAAATTGCTCTAACGGCTCTTTATCTGCCTAAATTGTTTTCTCTTGCTTCTAATGCAATAAAATGCTTCAAATGGTGAAAGAAATTGCAGATTAAATAGCAGATCAAACGTGAGATCAAAAATAAGAGAGTGGATCCGAAATCTGCACGAAAAAGCCTGAGATCAACGAGATATTTGAGAGAAAAAAAAAAGAGGATCCAAAATCCACACGTGAGATTGTGAAAGAGACTCAAGAGCTTTCAAAGAGAGGATTTGTCACGCCTACTGTTTCAACTTTGATTTAGAGATCATTCAAAGTCTTCAAGAGATCTTCAATCAACGATCATCCTCTTCTCAAGTGTTCATTCAAGCATTCATCCACCTTGAGAAAATCCAAAAAGGGTTTCTTCATTTGAGTAAAGTATTTATTGTTATATTCGCTCATTTAAGGAGCAGTTATTGTATTAATCTGTGCTCTAAATTATCTTACTCTTGTAAGTAATTGTTCTTGTTTTTGGAGGATTTCCAAAACAAGGAAAGGTTGATCCGAACCTGAAATCGAAGTGTTTTGGGTTTACTTGTCCCCGGGAAATAAGTGATCTAGCTTGGGATAGCTAGTGTCGGAGTTTCTGACGTTTTGTATTCTGGTTGAATACAAGCATAGTAGATTGAAATTCCCAAGTAGGAGCTTGGGGAGTGGATGTAGATGCAAGGTTGGCACCGAACCGCTATAAATCCTTATGTTTGTGGTGTGCTTTATCGCTTTACCTTATTTCTTTATTATATCCTTGCAATTCTACTTCAGGTAATTAATATTGAATTAAAATCTTCATCTTGTTCATCATAAGTTTTTAATTAAGTTTAAATTCTTAGAAACCCAATTCACCCCCCCCTCTTGGGTTGCATAGCTGGGCAACAAGTGGTATCAGAGCTCGGTGCTCTAGCCCTTCTTTGATCTAACAATAAAGAGCCAAAGATCTATGGCAACCCATGTTGGTACTTCTCTAGCCGAGGGGCAATCAACAAACCGACCTCCACTTTTCAATGGGTCTAATTACACCTATTGGAAAGCTCGGATGAAGATTTTCATACAAGCACTCGACTATGATATGTGGAGTATCATAGTGAACGGTCCTCACACACCCACCAAGATTATAGATGGTGAGGAGTCAACCAAACTCGAAAAAGAATGGGATGAGGTTGACAAGAAATTAGCACAATTAAATGCCAAAGCCATGAATGTTCTTTATTGTGCACTAGATGCAAGTGAATTTAATCGCATTTCTACTTGTGCATCTGCTAAAGAAATATGGGATATGTTAGAAGTAACCCATGAGGGAACAAATCAAGTAAAAGAGTCTAAAATAAACATGCTTGTACATAAATATGAATTGTTCAAAATAGAGCATGATGAGTCCATAATTGCTATGTATACTCGTTTTACTGATATAATTAATGGTTTGAAGAGTCTTGGCAAACCTTATACTAACAGTGAACTTGTAAGAAAGATTCTCAGGTCACTGCCAAGAACTTGGGAAGCCAAGGTGACTGCCATCCAAGAAGCAAAGGACTTGAACACTCTACCTCTAGAAGAGCTTCTTGGATCCTTGATGACTCATGAACTTAGCATGAAGCAACATCAAGAGGATGAAGTCAAAAAGAAAAGAATCATTGCCCTCAAATCCACAACTTCGCCTGATTATGAAACGGATGACTTTGAAGATGAAGAACAGGATGAAGAGATGGCACTCATCACCCGAAAATTTAAGAAGTTTCTAAGAAAAAAGAAACAGGGGATGAGAAAGAAATTCACAAAAGGGGAACATAGCAAAGAAAGAGAGAAAGATCAACCCCTTATATGCTACGAGTGCAAGAAGCCGGGACATTTCAGATCCGAATGTCCACAACTGAAGAAAGGTCCAAAGAAGTTCAAAAAGAAGGCAATGATGGCGACTTGGAGTGCGAGTGATGACTCAAGCTCCGACGAGGAAACCTCAACAGAACAAGCCAACCTGTGCCTGATGGCACACGAAAATGAGGTAACTTCTGAATCCACTAGTGAATTTATTTTTGAAGAATTGCATGAAGCATTCTATGATTCAATTGATGAATTAAAGAAACTAGGGAAGAAAAACAAAGAACTGAAATTGGAAAATCAGTCCTTAGTAAAACAAGCTGAAAACCTTTCAATTGAAAAATTCACATTGATTCAAGAAAATCAAAACTTTAAGGATGAAATTAACAAGCTGAAATCTATAGTAGATAAGTTCACCTTAAGTTCAAACAAACTAAATATGATCCTTGATAATCAGAAAGCTATATATGATAAGGCTGGACTTGGCTATAAACCCCTGAAGAAATAAAAATTTCTGAAGGATATTTATGTAAATTATTCAAGTAACAAGTCGACAAATATTACCTGTTTCAAGTGTGGAAGAATAGGACATAAATCATACACATGTCTTATTAACAAATATGCAAACACAAAGAAAATATGGGTTCCAAAAGGAACCATTTTGACTAACCAAAAAGGACCCAAGAAAGCTTGGGTACCTAAGACAGAAACTTGACCTTTGCTTGCAGGTGTGTCTAGCATCCCAAAAAGAAAACAGGAAATGGTATCTTGACAGTGGATGCTCGAGACACATGACTGGTGATGAATCACAATTCATCACGCTTGATGCTAAGGATGGAGGGATGGTCACCTTTGGAGATAATGGTAAAGGAAAGATCATCGGGATAGGTAACATTTGTATCACTCCCTCCAAATACATTGAGAATGTTTTATTAGTTAAAGGTTTAAAGCATAACTTACTTAGCATTAGTCAATTCTGTGATAAAGGGTATAAAGTAGTTTTTGAATCATCTGTTTGCATTGTGACCAGTCCTATTAACGATGGCATTAAATTTATAGGACATAGGCATGGCAATATTTATATGGTAGATTTGAATGATTTAGCCAAATTAGATATGCAATGCCTAGTATCCTTGAATGCTAAAGTTAATGAAACTAGTTGGCTATGGCATCGTAGACTTGCACATATTAGCATGCATTCTCTTTCAAAATTAATTAAGAAAGATTTAGTTCTCGGTTTGCCAAAGCTGAATTTTGAAAAGGATAGAATTTGTGATGCATGCCAATTAGGTAAACAAACTAGAGTTTCATTTAAATCCAAAAATACTGTTTCAACTTCTAGACCTTTAGAGCTCTTACATATGGACTTATTTGGACCAACAAGAACCACTAGTCTAGGAGGAAAACGATATGGATTTGTAATAATAGATGATTACTCTCGTTTTACTTGGGTTTTCTTTTTGGCTCACAAAAATGAAACTTTTCATATTTTCACTAAATTTCATCGAAAAGTCTCTAATGAAAAAGGGTTTTCAATTCAAAATATTAGAAGTGATCATGGAACTGAATTTGAAAATCAAGATTTTGAAAATTTTTGTGATGAAAATGGAATTGGCCATAACTTCTCTGCTCCTAGGACACCCCAACAGAATGGGGTAGTTGAAAGGAAAAACAGAGCCTTAGAAGAAATGGCCCGTACCATGATTTGTGAAAGCAACCTTCCAAGATATTTTTGGGCGGAAGCTATTAACACAGCATGTTACATTTTAAATCGTGCTTTAATTAGACAATTTTTAAAGAAAACCCCCTATGAACTTTGGAAAGGAAGAAAACCAAATATTGCATATTTTCATGTTTTTGGTTGCCGATGTTTTGTATTAAATAATGGCAAAGAAAAACTTGGTAAATTTGATGCAAAATCAGATGAAGCAATCTTTCTAGATTACTCCTCCACTAGTAAAACATTTAGAGTGTTCAACAAAAGAACTTTAGTAGTTGAGGAGTCCATACATGTTGTCTTTGATGAATCTAACGATCTTCCTTCAAGGAAGAATGAGGATGTTGATGATGCAGATCCACTAATAGAAGGTTTGAAGGAGATCACTCTGAAAGATTCAGCAACTCCAGAAGACAAGGATCAAGAAGACGAATAAAATGAGAAAGGTGAAGAAACTCAAGAACAGCCTCAAGGTACAAATGACCTACCCAAGGAATGGAGGTATGTTCACAACCACCCTAAGGAGTTAATTATTGGTGATCCTATGCATGGGGTAAAAACCCGTTCTTCACTTAGAGATGCAGTTAATCATTGTGCTTTTGTATCTCATCTTGAACCTAAAACTTTTGAAGAAGCTGAAAATGATCATAATTGGATTAATGCTATGCAAGAGGAACTTAATCAATTTGAAAGAAATAATGTTTGGACCTTAGTATCAAGACCTAAAGATTATTCAATAATTGGTACAAAATGGGTCTTTAAAAACAAATTAGATGAGCATGGAAATGTAATTAGAAATAAAGCAAGACTGGTTGCTAAGGGATATAATCAAGAAGAAGGAATTGATTTTGATGAAACCTTTGCACCTGTTGCTAGATTAGAAGCTATTAGACTTCTTCTTGCATATGCTTGCTTTATGAAATTCAAGTTATTTCAAATGGATGTTAAAAGTGCATTTTTAAATGATTATATCTCTGAAGAAGTATATGTAGAACAACCCCCTGGATTTGAAAATCATGCATTTCCTAATCATGTCTTTAGATTAAATAAAGCTTTATATGGATTAAAACAAGCACCTAGAGCATGGTATGAAAGGCTAAGTAAATTTCTACTAAATAATAGTTTTTCAAGAGGTAATGTAGATACAACCCTATTTATTAAAAGAAATCAAAATGATATGCTAGTTATACAAATTTATGTTGATGACATAATTTTTGGGTCTACTAATGAATCCCTTTGTCAAGACTTTGCTAAGTTTATGCAGGGGGAGTTCGAGATGAGCATGATGGGAGAACTCACCTTCTTCCTCGGACTCCAAATCAAATAATCAAAAGAGGGAATCTCCATCACCCAAAGCAAGTACACCAAGGAACTACTCAAAAGATTTGGAATGGAGAACTGCAAACCAATTGGCACACCAATGAGTCCCTCATGTAAGCTTGACAAGGATGATGAAGGTAAAAGCGTAGACTTAAAATACTATAGAGGTATGATTGGCTCATTATTATATTTAACTGCAAGTAGGCCTGATATCATGTTTAGTGTTTGTTTATGTGCTAGATATCAATCTAATCCTAAAGAATCTCATTTGAATGCTGTTAAAAGAATCCTTAGATACTTAAATGGTACACAAACTCTAGGGTTATGGTACTCTAAGGACTCACAAATTAATTTATTAGGATATTCAGATGCTGATTTTGCTGGATGTAAATTAGATAGAAAAAGCACAAGTGGAACTTGCCAATTTTTTGGAGTTAACCTAATCTCATGGTTTAGCAAGAAACAAAATTCGGTGGCACTGTCTACGGCTGAGGCCGAATACATTGCAGCCGGAAGTTGTTGTGCTCAAATCTTGTGGATTAAGCAACAACTTGAAGACTTTGGAATCAAACTTAATGAAACACCAATAAGATGTGACAACACAAGTGCCATAAATCTATCTAAAAATCCAATTCAACACTCAAGATCCAAACATATTGAAATAAGACATCATTTCATAAGAGAACATGTTCAAAACAAAAATGTAATTCTTGAATATGTTTGCACTGAAAATCAATTAGCTGATATCTTTACAAAGGCCCTTAGTGAGGATAGATTCTATGAAATTAAAAGAAATCTAGGAATTCTAGATCCATATGCCTAAATTCTCTCTCAATTTCTAAGAATTGATGTCAAATATTCTTAGAGCTCAATTTTCAACATCTATCCTGGTCCCAAAAGCTCAAATTTATCATTCTAAAAACTTATCATTAAGCAAAATTCCTTCTCCCAAAAGTTTGAATTTTTCTGGAATTTATTCATATTTTTTCTGAATTTCTGAACTTCATGAGTCGACCCCCATGAGTCGACTCAATGGCAAACTTGTAAATCCCACCAACTTCCATCGGGTTCATTGTTTTTAAACTGAATCCCTGTTCGTGAGATGACTCATCTTCTCTCGTCCTCCTTCCAAAAGCCGTCTTCTCCAATTCTTTTTTGTTCCAAATCCAAGGATCCAATTCGAAGCAATTCTCCCTCCTCCTCTCCACCAAAAATCGCCACCTTGAAAAGGATTTTCTGTGCTTTCTCGCATTGCTTGGCGCGGTTGGAACGTGCCCTAGCACTTTATCGATCTTCCAAAATCCACTTCTTTTCTCCACCAAAATCCTTCTTCACTCTCTTGTGATCCCTCCTCCACTCAATTCAAGTCTCCTTGCCTGCTACTATAGTGGATATGGCTCCAAAGATGAAGCTTCCCCAAAGAAGAAAGTCAATCCGTGAGCCTGAAGAAATTGTCAGAAAGAAAAGGCAAGCTGGTCAGTCTTCCAGTGCTCCCACTCCAGTTTCAGTACCTGCTCAAGGTCCCTCTCAATCCTCCATAAGCCCCAGTGTGAATCCTCTTTCTGAAAGAAAAGTAGAAACCGGAAAAAATATAGATTTTCGGTTCTTTGAGAAAGAAGGCTTTACTTTTGCAAGTAAAATTAAAAATCAAGGATGGGAATTCTACTGCTCCCTTAAGGAAGTCACCTATGTTGACTTAGTTAGAGAATTCTACCAGAACCTACATTATGGAAATGGGTCAGTGACTTCAACAGTCAAGGGAATTGATATCTGCTTGGATTCTAGGATATTGGGAGAAATACTTCAGTTGCCTAGTGAAGGATACTCATATATGGAACTCCCAATTAAAGAAGAGGGGATCAGAATTATTTTAGGAGAAACCTATTCAGGAAGTTTAAACAAATTTGAAGCAAAGATTATGTCCATTGAGATGAGGGTCCTGCATCAGATGGTAACAAAGCTATTCTTTCCTAGGAGTGGTAGGCATGATCTACTGTCTGGCAGAGATGTATGTATCATGTTTCATGTCATCACTCAGACCCCACTGAACCTCCATGCACTTATGATAGAGGCCATGAGAGAAACTTTGAACAGATCCAAGGCACACTTGCCTTATGGTATGGCCCTTACTAGAGTATTTAGGAGGTTTGGAGTTAGCTGTGAGGGGGAGACACCTACCAAGCTATCTCATGTGGATACTTTCAACCAACACAGCCTGCACAGAATGGGAATTACAAAGACTGATGGTGGTTGGATTAAGGGCTCTAAAGAAAGAACTGAGGATAGAGCTGAAACAAGAGCTGAAGACAGAACTGAAGGCAGAATAGAAGAAGAAGGTCCATCTTCTCCTGTACATGATTTCAGGGCAGCATCACCAGATACACAGTTCATTCCTGATACAGAGGCTGGCCCTTCAGAGTTTACTAGGATGCCCACACCATTGTATCAGCCAGAGACCAGAGCACATCCATCAGATTTCAGACTGGCTGACGATCAGATCGAGCATATATCACAGCGTGTGGCTACCTTACTATCTAGCCAGTGGAGTAGTACTTCTTTTGCACCGGGAGCCACTTCTTCTGATCAGACCATGACTCCCCACATCTCCACTGTGATTCAGATGATATCAGATCAGTCCATTCGGATCCAGCAGCTTGAGGACACAGTCTGGAGATTGACTGGCAGAGTTCTAGACTTGCAGGGGCAAGTCCTTGCTTTGGCCCATCCCAAGCCACAGGAGTCTACTATTGAGGTCACAGACCTCACTGCAGAGGCTGGAAGGCTCAGAGGAGCACTAGAGGGAGGATATGAGTTACTGAGGAAAGAGATCCGAGGATCGAGTGAGCATGCTACAACTCAGTTCACTGCTCTACTTCAATCTGTTTCCAGAGCATTGAACGTACTTGATTCCATCCGGCTCACCCTTTCTGTTCAGTCCTTAGCATCTCAGCGTACTCAGCCACCCAGTTCATCTCGCTCTCCTGCTCGTGCCAGAGGTAGATGGGGTAGAGGATGCACTTCTGATCCATCAGCTTCTCATACCATATCTGATGACTCCGATCATTGACTTGTCTTGATCATTACTAGATCCTAGGAGTTAGTGTCTTGTTCTAGGATATGTATTTTGGGGCCATGTATTGACAATTAGCTGGTTGATTTTTATAATATGAACTATGTATTGAAATAATTATGATATTAATGGAATCATCTTTTACCTATATTTCTACCTTTTATTGATCATATTTTGGTTATATATATTCTCCTTGTTGAAATATTATCTTCTCTTTGTTGTTGTTTGCTGTTGATAATTGCTATATTAAGGGGGAGCAAACATCTGTGATATACTCTAAAGGGGGAGAAATTAAAGAATACTTCAGAAAAAGGAGAAGTTAACCATGTCTGATGATGTCAAAAAGGGGGAGAAAGTAAACAAAAAGCAAGCAACTCATTAAAAGCAAAACCCTAAATTATGAAAGAAAAAGGGGGAGAAATTAAACAAAAAGCAACTCATCAAAAGCAAAATTACAAATTATGAGAAATTAATTGAAGAATTTAAAGAACAATATCAAAAGTACAATGCTAAGTACAATGCAATTATGTAACTTTTAAACTACTTCTTTACATATACTCTGATTTACTTTAAGAACTTTAAATATGCTTTGATATACTTCAAAATTCCAACTTACTCTGATACATCTTAAAATTTTTTTTAACTTGCTCTGATACATCATAGAATTTATTCTGATACATTATAAAATTTTCTCTGATACATTGTAAAATTATTTTTCTTGCTCCGATACATTGCAAAATTTATTTTTGTTCTGATATATCTTAAACACAAAATGAGCTAATACACTTTCAAAATCAACTCTTAAACATGCTTTTGCACACATAATTATTTTTTATCAAAAAAGCAATTAAAGCACATAAGTATTTTTTTTGCTCTGATGCTAAAACTAAAATCAAATGAGAATGAAATTTTCAAAATACAGCTTGATCTGATAACAAAAACAAGTTGTCTGCTCTAACACCAAAATCACATAATCCAATGAGCATATCTTCAAATCTTTAAGCAAATGGACAAACTATTTTTGTATATGATCATTTATATTACATGCCAAAAGAATCTTACTCTTTTCAAGCATATAAATGTATAATGCATTCTTTTGAAATTATTGATTCACATAAATGCTTTTGTTCAAATATTTTGTCATCATCAAAAAGGGGGAGATTGTTGCTCTTAGATTGATTTTGATGATTACAAAGCAGATTGAAGGGATACAAATAATTTTAAATTGAAAAAGTCCTTATGCTCTTCAAGGGCAAAATTGTAATTTCATTAAAATCCTGATTTGATAGTACCATTTGGTAGAACAAATGATTTGAAATCTATTGGTCAAAATTTCATTGTGTTTGGACTTATATTTATGAAGTTATGAAGGTTTGAAGTGCATGAGTCGACTCATGAGTCAACTCATGGCACTATGAGCTGATTGGCATGCAAAAATTACCCATGGCACGCTAGTTTTCTGGCTTGGCACGACCTGTGAGTCGACTCATGAGTCGACCCACAAGGCATGAGTCGACTCATGAGTCGACCTCTGCTGATTTGAGCCAAGAATTTCCAGAAACGCATTCTCTGGTTTTTGCAACAGAGGTCGACTCATGAGTTCTTCAACATCAAATTTTAGAGAGTTCTTCAACATCCTCTCAAGCACATCTGTTGATGATCCAGAGTATTTAAAGAATCGACAGACATCGATCGAAGGAGTTTGATCAGCATTAGCCGTCGAAAGGGCTCTACAATGAGCTAGCACTCGTGAGGAGTCGATCAGATCAGAAACTTCATATGGATGATCCACTGAGGCTAGACGTATTGTGTGGCTGTATTGTGATGATCAGACTCTCCCGACAGTGATCAGATTGTGGTGATCTACTACCCGCACAAAGGTATTATGTTCTGAACACATTACAGTAAAGTGTTTACTGTTCAAATTTGAATTTCAAATTTAAATGCATGCATGCTATATATCATATTTAGATTCTAGTATAGGATAAATTTTTATTAATTAATTAGATTAATTAATAATTTTTACTGTAAAATAATGATTTTGAAAAAGTTTTAAAATTACCATTTTACCCCTGCACTGAATTTTTTCCACACGGATCTCGTTCCTAGTCTCGGAGGTAGGGTCCTGAGCAATGGAGGAGTTCAAGGCCTCCTCCGAGATGGAGGATCTATAGGTCCAGTTCGGCCAGGATGCCTTCATCAAGGGTTTCGAACTCTGTCAAGAGAAGGTGGCCGAAAAGTTTTTCGAACTGGACCTTGACTTCTTGGATGAGGCGTCTGACGATGAAGCCGGACCTTCCAAAGCCGCTGTCGGTCCTCCTTCAGTCGGGACCTCTTCGATCGCTGCGACCGCCGCTACCGACCTTTCGGGGATGCTGAGCCCCTTCGCTTCTGCCCCAGAGGTCCAAAACTTCTAATTTTGTATTTTTCCTTTATGATGAATTTTCTTCATTCTCTTGTACTTAAAAATTATTTAATCAATGAAATTGGATTCTTCTTTAGAGAGAGCCCCCTTTTTTTTCTTTTGCATTCTTTTCCTTCTCTTTTGTCTTCTTGCACTAATTTGAGTCATGGCGCTCTTGTCTCTCAACGACTGTGCTCTGTCGAAGCTCTTCCCCTGCCACAGGGGATTCCTCTGAAGTCGATGATTTGAGACCTCAGAAGAAGAGTTCGTTAGTTGACGAAGAAATTCAAGAAGCTGGAAGATGAACTTCATCGGCTTAGGGAGAGCCATTCAGAGGTCACTGCGGAGGCTACTCGCTTTCGGGACCTCCACAAGAAGGGTTTCATGGAATACACCCGGAGGAAGTTCGACTTCGTGGCGGAGCTTGAGGAACTCTGAAAATGCACCAGCGATCGATCTTGGACTCAGGCTTCTAAGATCAGCTCTCTTGAAATTGAGCTGGCAGCTGCACGAGAAAAGATCGGCCAGTTGGAAGGGAGCTCGTCCTGGCTCGCAACTCAAGCCGAATGCGATCAAGACTGGTCGATCAAATTCTCCAACCTTCAAAAGTAGGTACAGGATGCTGAGGCAAACTACAATGCCTATTGGGTCGGCTGGTGTGGGCAGGTAGAGGACTACCGAAGGAAGCTTCAGACAGCGACCGACGAAGTTGTCCGCCTTCAGAAATAGTTGTCTGAGAGAGTCCAGCCTACCTCTACACAAGGCTCCGACGAGCTCTGCTCCTTGAGGGGGACCATGGCAGAACTATCTGCGGCCCTTGGGCGGAAGGAGGCCGAACTGCAATGGCTGAAGATTCAGCTAGTCCACGAGCAGCAGGCAGTCAAAGATGCCAAGGCGGAGTCTGAGGTCCTGAGGAAGAGTCTTCGGGAGTCGGAGGGCGAAAGCCGGCTGTTCCATCAGATGTACCGGGAGATGCTGCTGAGGAAGATGAAACTGGAGGAAGAAGTCGAAAACTTAAAGCAATCCCTAATAAGGACTGGAATCGAGAGCTTGAAGTCGGAAGAGGCTGAGCTTCTTTAGAGCCCCCTTTTTTTTTTATCTTTCATCCTCCCATGTATTCTTTTTCTTTTCTTATCATTTTTCTTTTTTGGCCTTCAAGGCTTTGTAATGTACATTTCACTAATGAAATAAAAAAGAAATTTTTCATTATCTTGTCCATTCTTGTATTGAGTTGTCGTTTACCGAACTTCTTTTGTCTATTTCTCCTCGGCCTGTGTTGAGTTTTCTTTTAGCGACTGAGGATTTTTGATAGGAATATCCTTCCTCATTGAGATGAGATCTCTCGTGTCTTTGACGTAGTTTATTTTTCACTTATCGCTGGTGTAGTTCGTCGCCTTCCCTTCTTATCTCCCTTTTTCTTTTTATTTGGATGAGGGTTTTTCCTCTGCTCTTAGCGGGGTTGTGGGGATATAGAGGAGCCACTGAGGAGGCTTTTCTCCTCATCCGGTCTTGATCGATCGGGTCTTTATTTGTGTTAGGGTGAGGTTTTCCTCCTGTCCCCGACATAGTCAATTTCAGCTCATGCTAGGACGAGGTCCTCCTCTCGTTCCTAATAAGGCTATGGGGGCACATAAGGGCCGTTGCAAGGGCCTCTCCCCCCATCCGGTCTTTAAGTAATCGGGCCTTCGACTTTGCTCATATTAGGACGAGGTTCTCCTCCTATTCCTAACAAGGTGGTGGGGGCACATAAGGACCGTTGCAAGGGCCTCTCCTCCCATCCGATCTTTAAGTAATCAGGCCTTCGATTTTTCTCATGTTAGGATGAGGTTCTCCTCCTATTCCTAACAAGACTGTGGGGGCACATAAGGGCCGTTGCAAGGG